>NC_084629.1:14991394-14993894 GCF_033978795.1 Nerophis ophidion
CAGCCGATACACAGGCAAGCAGTACATGGCCACCGGATCGGACTGGACCCCCTCCACAGGGGAGAGTGGGACATAGAAGAAAAAGAAAAGAAACAGCAGATCAACTGGTCTAAAAAGGGAGTCTATTTAAAGGCTACAGTATACAAATGAGTTTTAAGGTGAGACTTAAATGCTTCTACTGAGGTGGCATCTCGAACTGTTACCGGGAGGGCATTCCAGAGTACTGGAGCCCTAACGGAAAACGCTCTATAGCCCGCAGACTTTTTTTGGGCTTTGGGAATCACTAACAAGCCGGAGTCCTTTGAACGCAGATTTCTTGCCGGGACATATGGTACAATACAATCGGCAAGATAGGATGGAGCTAGACCGTGTAGTATTTTATACGTAAGTAGTAAAACCTTAAAGTCACATCTTAAGTGCACAGGAAGCCAGTGCAGGTGAGCCAGTACAGGCGTAATGTGATCAAACTTTCTTGTTCTTGTCAAAAGTCTAGCAGCCGCATTTTGTACCAACTGTAATCTTTTAATGCTAGACATGGGGAGACCCGAAAATAATACGTTACAGTAGTCGAGGCGAGACGTAACAAACGCATGGATAATGATCTCAGCGTCTTTAGTGGACAGAATGGAGCGAATTTTAGCGATATTACGGAGATGAAAGAAGGCCGTTTTAGTAACGCTTTTAATGTGTGCCTCAAAGGAGAGAGTTGGGTCGAAGATAATACCCAGATTCTTTACCGTGTCGCCTTGTTTAATTGTTTGGTTGTCAAATGTTAGAGTTGTATTATTAAATAGAGTTCGGTGTCTAGCAGGACCGATAATCAGCATTTCCGTTTTTTTGGCGTTGAGTTGCAAAAAGTTAGCGGACATCCATTGTTTAATTTCATTAAGACACGCCTCCAGCTGACTACAATCCGACGTGTTGGTCAGCTTTAGGGGCATGTAGAGTTGGGTGTCATCAGCATAACAGTGAAAGCTAACACCGTATTTGCGTATGATGTCACCTAGCGGCAGCATGTAGATGCTGAAGAGTGCAGGGCCAAGGACCGAACCCTGGGGAACTCCACACGTTACCTTAACGTAGTCCGAGGTCACATTGTTATGGGAGACACACTGCATCCTATCAGTAAGATAAGAGTTAAACCAAGACAGGGCTAAGTCTGACATACCAATTCGTGTTTTGATACGTTCTAATAAAATATTATGATCGACGGTATCGAAAGCAGCGCTAAGATCGAGGAGCAGCAACATAGATGACGCATCAGAATCCATCGTTAGCAATAGATCATTAGTCATTTTTGCGAGGGCTGTCTCCGTCGAGTGATTTGCCCTGAAACCGGATTGAAAGGTTTCACATAGATTGTTAGACGCTAAGTGTTCATTTAACTGCTCCGCAACAATTTTTTCGAGGATTTTTGAAATAAAGGGAAGGTGAGACACCGGTCGGTAGTTTACCATGAGGTCAGGATCGAGGTTAGGTCTTTTAAGAAGAGGATGAATAACCGCTTTTTTGAATGCTAGGGGAACAGTGCCCGAGGAAAGTGATAAGTTTATAATATTTAGCACTGATGGACCTAATAATACAAAGAGCTCCTTGATCAGTTTCCCAGGAAGAGGGTCAAGTAAACATGTTGTTTGTTTTATTCCATTTACACGTAACAATTCCTCTAATGTTATTTCCTCAAAACGAGAGAAACTATTTTGGAGGGCAGTATCCGCCGTATATACAATCGTGTCAGTGTTAATAGAACCCCGTTGTAGCTGGGACGCATTGTCTTTAATCTCCTTTCTAATGACTTCAATTTTCTTACTAAAGAATTGCATAAAGTCATCAGCTGAGTGGGTGGAGCTACTGGAAGGAGTCCCTTGTTGGGTTAGCGATGCTACCGTACTAAACAAAAATTTAGGATCGTTTTTATTACGGTGGATGAGATTTGAGTAATAATTAGCTTTAGCTAAGGTAAGCATGCGTTTATAAGTTATTAAACCATCACTAAATGCTTGATGGTGCACCTCAAGTTTAGTCGTGCGCCATTTGCGTTCCAGCTTTCTGCATAATAATTTCTGAGCTCTAGTTTCTTCTGTAAACCACGGGGTGCGCTTTTTTGGAGCCTTTTTTAACTTTAGCGGTGCTATGTTATCAATGGTTTCGCGCAGGGCGTCGTTAAAGTTGTTAGTGAGGTTATCAATAGAGCCCACATACTTTGGGAATGGTGCCATTACCGAGGGCAGTAGGTCAGCAAGAGTTGTCGTTGTGGCCGTGTTAATGTTGCGGCTGCTATAGCAGTTATTATTATTATTAGTTTGACGAACATGCGTCTGAACCTCGAATTTTATAAGGTAATGATCGGACAATACTTTAGTATACGGGAGTATCGTAACTTTGGAAGCGGTGATACCCCTGACAAGCACTAGGTCTATTGTATTACCGTTGTGATGCGTGGGTTCATTTATTATTTGTGTGAGACCAAATATATATATATATATATATATATATATAT
>NC_084629.1:14998894-15021394 GCF_033978795.1 Nerophis ophidion
CCTAGGGTGTCCTGGTGCCAAGTGCACATATGGACACCCTTATGTTTGAACATGGTGTTCGTTATGGACAATCCGTGACGAGCACAAAAGTCCAATAACAAAACACCACTCGGGTTTAGATCCGGGCGACCATTCTTCCCAATCATGCCTCTCCAGGTTTCACTGTCGTTGCCAACATGAGCGTTGAAGTCCCCCAGTAGGACAAGGGAATCACCCGGGGGAGCACTTTCCAGTACTCCCTCGAGCGTTCCCAAAAAGGGTGGGTATTCTGAACTGCTGTTTGGTGCGTAAGCACAAACAACAGTCAGGAGCCGCCCCCCCACCCGAAGGCGAAGGGAAGCTACCCTCTCGTCCACTGGGTTGAACTCAAACGTGCAGGCTTTGAGCCGGGGGGGAACGAGAATTGCCACCCCAGCCCGTCGCCTCTCACTGCCGGCAACGCCAGAGTGGAAGAGGGTCCAGTCCCTCTCGAGAGAACTGGTTCCAGAGCCCTTGCTGTGCGTCGAGGTGAGTCCGACTATATCCAGCCGGAACTTCTCTACCTCGCGGACTAACTCAGGCTCCTTCCCCCCCAGTGAGGTGACGTTCCAGAAGCTAGCTCTTGGGATTGTACCAGATGATGATGTTTCGTTTTCTGCTCTTTTTTGGTTGGTTTCCTGGAGTGTGTTCATAGGTGAGGGTGAAGTTGTATCCGCTTTCATCAAGTGCTTTCTGGTACGGGGGGATTGCTTGGTCGAATTCAGCTTTGCTAGATGACAGCATCGATAGCCTTTTATTAATTCCGGTAGGTATTCTTTTCGTGGTGGTGGGTGGGTGGTTGCTGTCATGGTGCACGTATTGGAGTGTTGTGTTGGGTTTCGTGAATGGTGGGTAGCTGTTATTTCTCACGTTGAAAGTGACGTCGAGGAAGTTGACGGTTTGCTTGTTGGCTTCAATCGTGGTCCGTAGGCCGTTTTCTTTGAAGATTTGGCATATGCGCTTCTTGGTGTTCTCGCTGCTCCTTGGCGAGGCGCGGCACACTGCCAGTCCGTCATCACGGTAAATACCAAGGTTCAGGTTGAGGCTAGCAAGCTGGGAGAGGAAGAAACTCCCAACGAGTTCGCACGTTTCTGCTCCGTCAAAACTCCCCATAGTAACGTCAGATGTTGAATTGTTCTTTTTTTGCCATGGTGTACTGTTGTGGATGAGTATGGAGTTCTTTGCGTGAATGATGATGTTTCTTTCGTTGCCTGTGATTGAGTCGTAGTCCGAGGCGAAGTTTAGTGCTTGGGTCAGTAGGTCTTGCGTGATGGAAGGGTAAAATTCTTTGATGTCGAAGGAGATAAAGTTGTGTTGTTGTTTGTCTTGGATGTTGTTAAACCATTTGAATACTGCTGCTGTATTTCTCCATTGGTTGAGTGGTGTTTTGTCCTTGATTTTTGTGTTGATTCTGTCCAGGATTATTTTGCTGATTTTTCCTATATATATATATATATATATGTGTATATATATATATATATAACATTGATATATATATATATATATATATCAATGTGTGTATACACACTTAAACATATACACTATATACGGGCTGCCAACATTAACACATTTGAAAAAATGATTGCGTTACCATAAATGAAGATTAGTCAGCGTTTGTTTTGACCGTCTGAAGGCAGTGATTACGTAACACGCCAGTGTGAGGATAGTAAGAGGGATGTGCTTTGTGCCTGTCAAAACAAACTCCAATGGAACTTTAGATAAAACTGAGGTAATTAGCATTGCAGCGACAAACTTAATTTTTGCCTTACATAAAGTTCAAAATAGCATGCTGAAGCAAACATGAACGCGAGGATGGAGTTGCTGGCATGCTACACAAACAGTAAACAGAGGACAACAATTTATGCTGGCAGAGTTTTTTTTTCGGCGTTTACTATCGGGATATAAGCCGCGACCACAAAATTTTAGAAGATGGACATTTTTCGATATATTCGCCGCACTGGACTATAAGCCACTTTATTTACATACCTTAATTGTTTCGAAACATTGCCTGTAACATGGTAGTAAAACAGCTGATCAAACAAAACAAAAGTCCTCATCTTGGACCTACTAGCTGCAGAAGCTTTTTCTCCAATCAGCTAAACAGACTCAATAACTTCACTGTGACACCTTGGTGAATTTACTTCGGAATTTGTGAAACTGAAACAATACAAGATGAATGCACTTTTATGTTAGTAATACTAACACAGACACTTGTAAACGGGTTAGCATATTAGCTAATGCTAAAAACGCTAGTCTCATTACATTACGATAGCACGTACAGATATATATGAAACACTCATACAAATATCACACATGGGACGGTTTAGTAAATTTAAACATTTTTGATAACTAAAACTTACAAACGTTGCTTGGAGTGATGAATGAAGAATCCATACTTATAGAATGCTATGGACGGCTAGAACACTTAACGGCACTTCGGTTGGAAAATTACAGCAACTGCTGGTAAACTAGGACACTGCAGCACCTGCAGAAAGTGAACGTGTCCAAAAGATGGCACCATAGCACAAGCAATATAACACCCTATTAGTGTTTTTGCTAGATTTTTATTTTTTTGTGTCTTTTTTTAATTGAAATTGTTTGACACACATATAACATAAATACACACAGTTTGACACACAGATAACAGAAATACAATACAACACAAATACATTGGTCAAATAAGTACATGCAAATATTGATATAAAGCTACAGACAAATGCTTTTCCGAGTGGCCCCAACATGGTGCAGCTATGTACAAATTCAAACAAAAGGCTCATCAATCCTCCGCAATTTAACCACTCCTAAATCAATCTGGAGATTAGTCTTCTTTAGATATTTTAAGAAAGGGCCCCATACTTCTTCAATTTTTACAGAACCATTCAATTTCAATCTAATTTTCTAAAATTTAAAGAAATAAAGAAGATCTCTGATCCAGCGGGTGTGGTAGATAGGCGCTGCAGCCTTCCAGTTTATCAGTCTTCTAGCTAACAAAGCAGTAAATGCCACCAGATTATTTTCGGATTTGCTGAGAAACGATGACTGAGCACGGTGGAAGAGGGGTTGATTCGATCCTGCGCTCGGGATCTTTCTGTGTGGAGTTTGCTTGTTCTCCCCATGACTGCGTGGGTTCCCTCCGGGTACTCCAACTTCTTCCCACCTCCAAAGACATGCACCTGGGGATAGGTTGATTGGCATCACTAAATTGGCCCTAGTGTGTGAATTTGGGTGTGAATGTTGTCTGTCTCTGTGTTGGCCCTGTGATGAGATGGCGACTTGTCCAGGGTGTACACCGCCTTCCGCCCAATTGTAGCTGAGATAGGCTCCAGCACCCCCCGCAACCCCAAAAGGGATAAGCGGTAGCAATGGATGGATGGATGAAAGATGACTGAGTGGCTACTCCGAATAGTCGACTTAGAGCAGGGGTGCCCATTACGTCGATCGCGAGCTACCAGTCGACCGCGGGGGGTGTGTCAGTCGATCTCGAGCCAGGCTTTTAAAAAAAATAGACCTAAAAATTAGTGATCATCAATCTTCACCAAGACGTCACTTAAATGACATTCACGGTACCGGAGGGTCTTGTGAGATGACGCTGGCTGCTACAAGATCATTATTATTAAAATATGACCGAGAGGAAGGCGAGAAACACTTTTTATTTCAACAGACTCTCGCGCCGTACCTTCCGTCAAAACTCTAAAGGCCGACTGCACATTTCCTATCTTCACAATAAAAGCCCTGCTTCATGCTGCCTGCGCTATCTAAATACAGAGTCTCGGAAAACTGGCGTGCACAAGCAATCCCTCAGACAGCTGGCGTGCACATCACTTGTGCACGGCAGCTTTCCGAGACTCTTATTTTGTTAGCGCAGGCAGCATGAAGCAGGGCTTTTATTGTGAAGATAGGAAATGTGCAATCGGCCTTTAGAGTTTTGACGGAAGGGACGGCGCAAAAGTCTGTTGAAATAAAAAGTGTTTCCCGCCTTCCTCTCTGTCATTTTTTCATAATAATGAACTGGCAGCAGCCAGCGTCATCTCACAAGACCCTCGGGTGCTGTGAATGTCAATCAAGCAAGCTACGGAATTTGCCGCCAATGTTTTTCTTGTAAAGTGTATGGAAGCTGGATGAATTAGATGCCAAAAACCAACAACTTTCATGTGGTATTGTACAGAAAGGACAACTTTTTTTCTCCTCCATTTGAAAATGTGGGCGTTATCATCATTACTGTCTGATTCCAATCAATGCAAGTCATCAGAATCAGGTAATACACCAACTTATATTCTTGTCTTTGTGAAAGAAAGACATCTATATGTGTTACACATGCTTGTATTATCATTAAACACATTTAACTTGTTTACAAAAATGTCTCTTTCATAAATAAATAAATATAAATGATATATATAAATGAGGTAGATCCCCTCGACTTGGTCAATTGAAAAGTAGCTCGCCTGCAGAAAAAGTGTGGGCACCCCTGACTTAGAGGATTTGATTCAATCCTTTAGCCAAATACCAAAGAAAAAGTTTCTAAAGAAATTTTGTCCAATAACTGCACAGGGATAGGCAGAGCCAAAAATATGTATTAAGTTAGCTGGAGAATATCTGTGCCGATCACACGATTCAGATATGTCGCCATACATATTAGCAAGTCGACCATTGATATAATGCGTACTATGTATTAGCTTGCATTGAATGAGTCTGTGTCTAGCACAAATAGAGGACTTATGAACTTGAAGTCACTTAGAATTTCTGTCCAGCTCTCCTCAGATTGGGTCACTCCTAAATCCCAAACTGACTTAATTAAATGTAGGGACTCAGAGCGTAAAATAATAAATGGTTATGAATAAGTGTTACTGATCCTTTTTAAGTTGGATGCAGTGTCAGAAACACATCTAACTAAAACTGTGTCAGTCGGCCAATCTGAAAACCTATGGAAAGTATTACAAACAATACCGCGGATTTGTAGCTATTTAAAAAAGTGTTAATTCGGGAGTGAACATTTATCACAAAGTTGCTGGAAAGAGGCAATAGTGTTAAAAAGGCACCATTGACAAAACAGGGAGAGAAAGCATGATTAGAAGTGATGGGTACAAGACTAGAAATAGTCTGCAAGCCAAAATAGCGCTTAAACTGAAGTCGGATCCTAAATGATGTTTAAACGATGGAATTTTTCGTAAAAATGAATGTTGATGAGTGAATGGGAGAGTAAACTCGAGCCCCAAGAGCTACTGGTTTGGTTGAGTTAGCCTCCATAACCAGCCATAACGGAGGAGGATCAAATGCTTCATAATGCAGCCAATATTTAAGAATGCTAGTGTTAGTGGCTTAGTACAGAGACTTTCACCTGCACATTGTGTCTATATATATATATATATATATATATATATATATATATATATATATATATATATATATATATATATATATATATATATATATATATATATATATATATATATTGTGTATATATATATATATATATATATATTGTGTATGTGTTAGTGGCTTAGTACAGAGGCTTTCACCTGCACATTGTGTCTATATATATATATATATATATATATATATATATATATATATATATATATATATATATATATATATATATATATATATATATATATATATATATATTGTAATAAGCGGGTTGGTATGAAGCACTTTTGACAGAGGCTCAAGGGCAATGGGCTCAGGGGGCAACCCTGCCTCATGGAACGGTAAAGATGAAAATATTCTAATTTTATTTTATTTGTCCTGACTGAGGCCTCAGGAGATGAATATAGGAGCTTGCTTGTTTTTTTCATAACATTATTCAAAATTCATACCTTAGCCGCTCCTCCGTCTTTAATCCATAGGGTTCAAAGTGTAGGAAAAAGTAGCGGTTTATAGTCAGGAATTCATTGTAAATTAAACATCTTTTCGTGACTGACAGCTACTTGTGTGGTCCAAGTGCTGCCGTTTTGTGGGCGGGCTTATATACGTGGCTCCACTTTGACAGCGTCTTCTCCCAACCATCTTTGTTGTAGTTTTTAGCGCTTCCATAGCAAGTCTACTGACAGATATAAGTTAGGACCATATGCATGTGCGTGTACGAGCCAGTCTGCCTTACAAAAAGAAGGAGCTTATTGACTACAGCGTCGGACAACATTGGCTACACGGGCAAGGCACTCTTGGTACATTAACACCATACATGGATAATCCGGTGACTTATTTCCCAACCGGTGACATCACAGATTGTTCAAATTCCAAACAGACCGTTTAGAGCAGGAGTCGGGAACCTTTTTGGCTGAGAGAGCCAAAAAGCCAAATATTTTGAAATATATTTCCGTAAGAGCCATAAATTATTTTTTTTAACACTGAACACAACTAAACGCGTGCATTTTTAAGTAAAACCAACATTTTTTAGAGTATAATAGGTCTCTTATTCTTCGTAATAACATTGTTATTCTGAAGCTAACTGTGGAGGAGGTGTGGCCTGCGGACCTGCAGCGACAGGTGCGTAGATGGCCCACCTGGGCCTTGTTATCTAATCACCTGTCGCTCTGTTATAAGCAGCAGCCAGGAGGAGAGATGGGGTTGGGGCTGCAAATACAATTGCTGGAAAACAACAGAGATTTATTGAAAAATAAAACAATATTGTAACCCTGAAACAGGCTCTCATGTCGGTACTTGGGGGTCTGAAGAACCCCCAGGAGGGCAAGCCCCACACTAACCAATAATAAATAAATAACTTCTTACCATTGACGCAACTTCTTGAACCGGTGCGGTAGAAAACGGATGGACGGATTAAAAATGCATGAAAATAATTTATATTTTGAACATTATTTTTAAAACTGGGATTACAAGTGGAATTATTCATTACTTATCGTGTTAAGCAACGTCAGCTCAGATTTATCAGAGAGCCAGATGCAGTCATCAAAAGAGCCACATCTGGCTCTAGAGCCATAGGTTCCCTACCCCAGGTTTAGAGCCTAGGTGTCAAAGTCAAGGACCGTGGGCCAGACCCGGCCCGTGAATTAATTATCTTTGGCCCTCGGGTTGATATTTGATTAGTTTAAGAACCGTCCCATAGGCCACAACCTCCTGCTGCTGTTTTGCACGCACCAATACTCAATTCCCCACAATACAACGGTAGTCCGTGAACTCACTGCAGCGCCGCTAGCCATCATTATTCATCATCATTCAGGGCAGATGTTAACTTTCAGCAACTGCCCTCCCCTATAATGGCTAAACGGAAGGTGGACGGTGAGAACAGGTGGTTTCAAGCCAGGTGGGAGGCAGAGTACATGTTCACGGAGGTAAAAGGCAAACCTGTGTGGCTGTAATGAAATAATATAATCTAAGAAGGCACTATGAAACATCTAAGAAAGACAAAGACAAGAATATGGACACAGAACAAAGGCTACAGAAGGTGGAAGAATTAAAACGAGGTCTGAAGTCCCGTCAGGCTCTGTTCACAAAAGTCACATCACAAAGCTATGGTGTCGTTTTGATAACTGACACCATGTTTAATTGGAATTATAATATATGAATGATGATAAATAAATGTGTTGTGGCAGTATCAATCAATCAATCAATGTTTATTTATATAGCCCTAAATCACAAATGTCTCAAAGGACTGTATGCGGATTTCACCAATGTGGCGATTTGGAGAAACAATTGGTTTAAACTGCCAACATTAAAATGTTAAACAAGAAGTGCTTAAAGTTTAATGGCTTTGTAAAAACACTGAGACAAAGTCTAAATTCATTGTGTTCAGGGTATTTTTGAAAATGCACCAATTTTTTCCTTAGTTTTCAATTTACGTCAAGTGTTTTGCCGAGAGGACTATTTGTAGTATGTACATTTTCAAAATTTTCTTGCTCTATTTTTGGCCAAAGTGAGACAAAAAAAAAATCTGAATTTGTCTTTTTTTTCATTATTATGCCATGAGTTTACCAGTGCGGTCCGCGTGGGTATAGATTTTCCTTCATGCGGCCCTTGAGCTAAAATGAGTTTGACAACCCTGGTTTGGAGGAAGTATGCAGGAAGGCAAGATTGTTTTATAAATATCTCCGCGATATTTCCACAATTCGATTTCAAATCTTCAGGACTTATGCAGATCCAAAATACACAGCAGGTACCAATTGGAAGAAAAGTTGGTTTTGCATACTAGGGCTCCTTCATATCAAATATTTTTTGACCTTATTGTTGAGCTACTTAAAATGCAGGAGGCGAGCAGGAGACCCCTTATGTAGTAATAATATTTCTGTAACCTTTGACCATTCTTGTTTCTTTTTCAAGATTACTGGTGGTGCAGGCTTTGTGGGCTCCCATCTAACGGACAAGCTGATGATGGATGGCCATGAGGTGACCGTGGTGGACAACTTTTTCACGGGGAGGAAAAGGAACGTGGAGCACTGGATCGGCCATGAGAACTTTGAGCTCATCAATCATGACGTGGTGGAGCCACTCTATATCGAGGGTGAGGGAACGTCGACAAGTGATTGGATTTTGTGGGGGGGGTTTTCATCCTGGCAAGAGTCAACAAAGATGTGGAGATTAACGCTAAACTGGTAGGAACACACTGGCTCTTGAATGTATTTAAGACTATAAAATTACTTAATTGGTTTTGGATAAAAAAAAAAAAAAGACTGAATAGGCAGTTAATTGGTCGTTAAGAATTATCTTAATTACCGTATTTTACGGACTGTAAGGTGCACTTAAAATCCACAGTGCACCTTGTAACCAGGTGCGCCTAATGTTCTGGTTGTGCTTACCGATCTTGAAGCTATTTTATTTGGTACATGGTGTAATAAGTGTGACCAGTAGAGGGCAGTCACACAAGAGATATGTGTAGAACGCAAGATGACACCAATAAACAACACCAAAACTTTAAATGTTCCATTGAGAATATAAAACATTACACATGGCGCTCAAAAATATGTCAAAATGTTTTAGTTCGACTGTGGTAAGCTGAGAAGCCGCACCCCTTGATAAATTGCCTGTGCATTACAGCTACCGTAGTCAGACATGCTGTGATTCAACATATGGGTTTTATTATGATGTGTGTATAAGGACCGCAAAATGGTAACTATTAGCAAACATTATCTGCCGTTTAGTTTCACAATATTATGCAAAACTACCTTTTCTTACTTTTTGGTAACTGCTGAAGTGAATTTGGGATCTGCATAAGTTCTGAAAATGTGCACGCTCCGGCATTGTAGTCCATAGTCGATAAGCTTCTTCTTTTTCTCTATGTTCTTGTTATGGGGCATTCAACCTCAGCTGTTACCATTTCTAATATTAAGTAGGGTAAAGTTCTAACTTATATCTGTCTGTAGACTCTCTATGAAAGCGCTAAAAACTACCAGTGTAGTGGGTTTACATTATTCACCCACACTTTAATTATAGGATCGTTCCGGTCATACGTTTTTTCACAAGACACGTGAGCCACGGATGAGGAGATGCTGCTCCGTTATTGATTTAAGTAAAGTCTGAATGTCATTAAAACATTTAGCTCCATTTTTTTAACACATCTTCGACTCCCATCCTTGCACACTACACCGGTACAACAAAGATGACCGGTAGAAAACGCTATCCAAGTAAATGAAACCACTCACAAACGGTGCATCCTGACGCAACGGAGAGAAGAAGACTTAAAGATGGTGTGTAAGACATAATGTATGCAACATTTTGACCAAAGAACCACTATTACATGTTATGTAGACCACAAGGAAGTGTTTTATATTCAGAAACAAAAATAAAAATTTCACCCCTTTAATGCGCCCTATAGTCCGGTGCGCCTTTTTTGTATAATAATGGAACCTAAATACAGTAGATCCGGTCCTCGGCAGTGTGCCTTATAATGCGGTGAGCCCTATGGTCTTAAAAATACAGGTAGTGGAATTTTATGTTTATAAATCACGTGAGAGGCACTACTTGATTACAATCAACAAAGGTGCTGTTGATTGGGTCAGCTAATTTGCTTTCTCACAAAGGATGACATGTTGGAGAGCACGTCGCAGTGAGTTATAAAATGTTAGCATCCGCCACCAATGTGTTTTCACTGACACTTAAATCTATAACACGTGGGTATTTGTCATCATAAGATTTGTAATGAATAAAAATATCAGACTTGTGTGATTTTTTCTGAGGGGTACAATATATTATATAATTAATTTGTTTTTAGGTAAAATAAAACACCTTCTTTTTAAGGTGTGGCGCTAATAAAAAGGCCGCGGTGGCGCAGCACGTTCAGTTACATTAAGGAGATACCCTGGACATTGGTATTACACGTCGTGTCCTAATGTTCACTGAGTAAAACAACACCTTAATAATTCTAATATGAATCAAGTGCCTCGTTATTCGCTGACTCACCTTCAGCACACCACTCATTTATCTCCAAGCCTTATTAAATTTAACCCTTGATTTGTTTTTAAGTTCACTTGCATAACCTCCTTTCGCTTTCCACCAGAAAAACAGATTTTTTATTTCCCTTGTATTACAATGTTTAACAAAAGAGAAAAAAAAGAGTAATGTCAGTCTATTTATTGTGGCATATTACTGCGGGTTGACCAGCTCAGAAACCAATGTGGGTGGTTGCAGTTTGAATATGGCTCCTATGAGATTGTGCATAAAGAGCAACAGGAGTGGGTAATTGCACCAGCAAACAGTGTAAGCAATATTGACATAAGAAAAGACATAATAAACTTTTTAAAAAGTGGTGATTCATCTCATTGCTGAAATGATTGGGTATCTGTACCAAACTACCTGATAACCGGACATTTGGGTTTTTCATAAAGGGACTATTTTTCCCCATTATTTGTAACTCTGAGGTATTAAATCAAAAACAAACGGCCACTGCGGACGTCCTCAGGAAGATACTTGGCTATTACTCGTTTGAGCTTTACGGTTCATAGATTTCACTCTGATTCATTGTAAGCTGACCTCAAAATGGTTTGAGAATTGTTTATAATCATAGGCTTTATGCTCAGTTTGATCATTCAGTATCTACCGACTGACACAAGGTTTACACTAAGTATGCTTGTTGCCAGAAATTGTGATGAATGCATTACGACAAGCATAGGAATTGGTAAATGAGAGTTTCCTGAATGTTTTTAATGTGCATGAACTTGTGCACAATTTGACACATGTAAATACTGCATTTGTTGCTATGTATGAGTACATGCCAACCACATAGTTTAATCTGTTCACTGTCTTATGTCCATAATAAGAATCAGAATCCTTTCATTTCCATTGTCAGTGAGGGTTCACAAACGGGGATATTTTTTTTTGTGCTCCATAAAACATTAACTAGCACAACTAAGATAACCTCGCTGAAAATAGAATTGAGAATAAAACCAGATGAATAAAATATTATGAATACGCTTAAGATAAAATATCTTGTCTCTGTAGACTGTATACATATTTACATGAGTGATATGGACAGTGAGAAGTAGGTGAAAGTGAAATCAGTGCAGTTTTTTTATGAGCCTGATGGTAGAGGGGGGAAAATCGTCCTTGTGGCGGGAGGTTTTGGTCCGAACGGACCTTAGTCTCTTGCCTGAGGGGAAGTCGAATAGTTTGTGTCCAGGGTGGGAAGGGTCGGCTGCAACCTAGCTTGCACGTCCTCGAGTCCTGGAGGCATACATGTCTTGGAGAGATGGGAGGTTGCAGCTGACTACCTTCTCAGCAGAGCGTATGATTTGCTGCAATCTGTGTGTTTCCCTGGCTGTGGCCCCAGGATACTGCACTGTGATGAAGGTGGTGAGGATGGACGCAAGGATGGCCTTGTAGAACTGCACCAACATTTGTTTTAGCAGCTTGAGTTGCCTCAGCTGCCACTGGAAAAACATCCTTCACTGGTCCTGAGAGAGCAGATATTTTGCTCTCCCTTCAGGTCCTGTGTGATGGTGGAGCCCAGGAAGCGGAAAGCGTCCAGTGCGTCCACGATAGAGACAGGGAAGTCTGTTAGAGTGAAGTGGGACAGTGGGCTTCTGGCTTTCCTGAAGTCTTCAGTCATCTTCACTGTTTGCTGGGCGCTTAGTTCCTGGGTGTTGCGCCTGCACTAGAACATCAGACAGTCCACCTCCCATCTGTAGGCAGACTCATCGTTATCTGGTAGTGTCATTCACAAACTTAAACAGTTTCAAGGACTCGCGACTGGAGGTGCAGCAGTTTTATCGATAAGAGCAGACAGTAACGTACACAGCCTTGCAGGGATCCGGTGCTAATGGATCATGATCATCCCTAGCTGCGCATGCTGCTTCCGGTCTGTCAGGTGATCCATATGCAAATGGTATCTGGGACATTGAGCTGAGCTTGTCCTGTTAAAGAGTTTGGAGGATGGTTTTGAATGCAGAGCTAAATTCCACGAACAGGATCCTGGCGTAGGTTCCCGGGCAGTCCAGATGATAAGTGGACAAATGTAGGTTTTAGTGATCTGCTCCATCCAGCCATCCATTTTCTACCGCTTGTCCCTTTCGGGGATGCGGGGGGGGGGGGCTGGAGCCTCCAGCTGGACTTGAGTGGAAGGCATCGTACACCCTGGACAAGTCGCCATCTCATCACAGGGCCAGCACAGAGACAACATTCACACTCAAATTCACACACGAGGGCACATTTAGTGTTGCCAATCAGCCTATCCCCATGTCTTATGGAAGTGGGAGGAAGCCGGAGTACCCGAAGCGAACGCAGGCAGTCAAAGGCAAACTCCACACAGTAAGACCCCAAGCCTGATAATTAAACCCAGGACCTTGTTATTGTGAGGCATAAGCACTAACCACTGCTCCACTGTGCTGTCCCTACATTGTGCTCCTTTCTCCTCATACATGATACATTGTGTAAATGATTCCACTTAAGTTGATTTTTAGCTGGAATTTGTTGTTGTTGCAGTCTTGTTCGCTTCGTTTTCAGATGCTAGTATAAGTTTGTTGTGCTGCTGTCTTTTTTTAAACAGACTTGCAGAGTGTATTAATTTGTCCTGTTGCCGCAAATCTAAACCACTGATGACATTTTTCTTTTGAACAAACATCTCGCTTTCGTTTGCATTTGCATTAGCCAGGTTTTGCTAGGTGTTTAAATCTCTGCTAAAGAAGTAATAGGGAGGGCGAAAGCTACGGAAGCTTCTCGGGGCAAAAAAATATGCCAAAGCAAGAGGAGAAATAATGTATTTTTTTATTTTTTTCAACCAAATCAAAGTCAAAGGTTATCTATATAACACTTATTAGTGAATGCCTCAAAGAGCTGCACAAAACACAACATCGTCCTGGCCTCTGATCCCACATCCTGGCAAGAAAAACTCAAACCAATGAGAACAAAGAGAAAACTTGAAAAAGACCGCAGATGCAATGGATGCTGAGTGGCTACGGTTACGGTAATAATGTGAGAGTACAGTCCATATGGAGATAAGCAGGGGGATCCTCTTGCATATAGGCAAGTCAGTTGCGCAGAGACGTCACCAACTTTGGCACAGAAGAGTGGTCCACTGCTAGCGCGTCCTCTGTGGAAACTTATCCATGGCCGAGGAGGGCAGATTAGAGAGACAGTAGATCAACTAGTCCAAAAAAGGGTAATTTTAAGGGCTAGAATGTATAAATTAGTTTTAAGATGGGACTTAAATGCTTCTACTGAGGTAGCATCAGTAACTGTTATCAGTAGGGGATTCCAGAATACTGGAGACCGACTAGAAACGGCTCTATAGCCCGCAGACTTTTTTGGGTTTTGGCAATCACTAATAAGCCGTAGTTCTTAAAACGCAGATTTTTGGCCGGGACTTACAATCAGCAAGGTAGGATGGAGCAAGACTGTTTAGTATTTTATACATAAGTAGTAAATCCTTAAAGTCGCATCTTCAGTAAACGGGAAGCCAGTGCAGGTGAGTCAGTATAGGCGTAATATGATTAAACTTTCTTGTTCTTGTCAAAAGTCTTAGCAGCTGCATTTTGCGCCATGTTGTAATCTTTTAATGTGAGACATAGGGAAACCTGAACATAATGTGTTAGAGTAATCGACATAAGATGTAACAAACGCATGAATAACGATATCAGCGTCGGTGGTGGACAAAATGGGATGAATTTTAACGATATTACAGAGATGAATGAAGGCTGTTTTAGAAACACTCTTATTGTGTGACTCAAATGAGAGAGTTTGGTCAAAGATAAAAAAAAAGATTCTTTACTGTGTCGCTTTATACAATTGGTATTATAAAATATGTGCCGGTAGCACCTATTTTATATTTTTTGCTTGACAGCATTTCTGTTTTCTTAGCGTTAAGATGCAAAACGTTGCTAGACATCCATTGTTTAATTTAATTTAGAGAGGCCTCCAGGTGGCTACAATCAGGTGTGTTGGTCAGCTTTAGGGGCATGTAAAGTGGGCTGTCATCATTTTGGTAATCATCTGCAATAAAAAACTTGAATATATTGATGAGATTGATTTTCCACCCAGGCCTATCGAATATCCGTAATCCACGTCCGCAGCAACGCACAAGAGCTCCAGATTTGATAGGGAACACCCACATTTAAAGCACCAGTAGAGTGGAAAAACAAGTTGACTTTATTTGCTTAATTATGTTTTACAGTATCCATTAAACCATATCTAATGGTATTTGAATATTCCGCTCTGAATACCTTCAGCTATTTCCATAGATTGAGTCACTGGAGTAACACTTCTGCACAACATATTATCAGATCAGTCATACTGGAAATGTGCAAACATTTGTCTTATCAATAACAATCTCTATATAAGATATGAACATGTTTTCTTTTTTATGCATTCTAAGTCATAACTAAATAAATACAATGTAGTCAATGGGGGCTCTCTCTATTTCACCGTTAAAACCCTCAAAATAACTATCCGAAACTCACCAACAACTTTTATTCATATATTAACCAAATATAAGCAATGTTGTTATTATAAGCGCTAACGCAGACAAACTATTTTTAAGCAGCGCAATGATACCGACAGCTCAGTAGCCCTCCGCTGCTTTACTCAGAGCCGACAGCGATGTCCTGCTGCTCCCTCATCGCGTCTCACCTCGTCAATGTTATTCTAGATTATAAATCATGCCTCTCATCTGGTCATTAGGAAGATTTAACCTTGAATCTAGAAGTTGGTCATCTATGACATTCAATTCATACCTGGAGATGGTGACAAACACACACGACCGTGTCTGCAGGGAGACTTCCTTGGTAACCCTTTGTGTGGATCAAAATGATATTTTCAGCTAAACTGGAAGATATTGTTATCCTATCAATCATCATTGCAGTGAGAGCAGACATTGTACAGTACATGTTGGTAGTTTGTATTTATTGTTTAACACTTAACAATACTGCTACGTGATGCTTCTGAAACTTGTCGATCATTTTCCTTATATTTAGGTTCAACAATATACGTTTATGGTTCATAATTTTTCTCAAAGTAATCGTTGTTGGCTCTCATAAAGACTGCATAATTTGCATTGTTGTTGGTTAAGAAGGGATCTGTGGTTCCGATTCCTCCGTCACGTGATGACATGACTGGCTTCCTCATTATCCAATCCAATCCACTTTATTTATATAGCACATTTAAACAACAACGTTTCCAAAGTGCTGCACAGCCATGTTAAAAACAATTGTAAAAAAAAAAAAAAAAAAAAAAAATTATCTCTCAAAATGGCTCGGGAATCTCTGTGAGACTGATACTATTTTGAATATATCTATTCGCAAACTCTAAGTTTTTCGGTATCATAAAACAGATATATATGATAATAGCTTCAATATAGAGGAAACTTGTTTTTCTACTCTATTGGTGCATTGAATGTTGCGTTACCCAAAGCATGCATCTTAGATGAAGGTGCTCAGTGACAGACTTAAGTTGAATGGGAGAATGCTGCTCAGACAGAATTTGTGCAGGTGCACATCTTTTTTCACTTTAGCACATGGGAGAATTGGGCCCTTGATGCATATATTTTTTTATTGTGCAACTTCGGGTCCTTTACCAAAAATACCAGTGCAAAGACTTGGTAAACTGGGTGTAAGTATACACCCAGGAACTTTAAAAAAAAAAAAGTTTTGGTTTGGACCACTAAACTAAACTAAAAGTGTGAATGCAGCCATCGTCTCAAAAGTTTATATTCATTTGTTTTCAATTTAGTTTGTTATTAAGGGTGGAACTAATTGAAAATATTACCTTTGATACAAAACTGGACCAACAAAATAGAATGTTTCCTCGTCACAAACTGCTGGACTCGAGTGTTCCAAATTTTAATGACCCAAAAGCGCTCCTAAAAGTTAAATGTTAATATTATGCAGCAGCTTAGGCAGGCAAAAGAAGATAACTACCTTAGCGGTCTGGATCAGAAGTTATTTCCCTAGCCAACAAGTGTCAGTAGTGGAAAGTAATCATTAAACAAAATTTAACACACCCAAAGTTTGTGTATTAAAAATATGTTTTTATTTGGCTTTCCCGGGGTAGTTTTTGGTTTTGTTCAATACGATGGTCACTTCTTTGAGAGCTGGCTTCGACCTTTTTATTAATGCAATTCAATGTCAATGTTAAAGGTATTGCAGAACCTCTCTGAATGTTTTGAACTCATGTTTCCTTGTCAGTGTTATATTTTCATGTTTGTTCTCTCCTCAGTGGATCAGATCTTTCACTTGGCTTCGCCGGCTTCTCCTCCCAATTATATGTACAACCCCATCAAAACCCTCAAGACGAACACCATTGGCACTCTCAACATGCTCGGTGAGTTAAAGGTTATATATATATATATATATATATATATATATACTGTATATATATATGATTATCATTTTTTATTTTTTTTAATATCAAAGGGGAAGAAAGATTGTCCTTTGGCCCTAGTGCATGGGTGTCAAACTCTGGCCTGCGGGCCAAATATGGCCCGCTGTGTATTTTCACTTGGCCCTTGAGGCAATATCAAATTAACATTAGAGCTGGCCCGCCGGTATTTTACAGTGGCGGTGTCGCTGTAACACCGCATTCACCGCTAATACTCATTCTTGCTAACACCCCCCCTCCCGATTTTCCAAGGAGACTCCCAAATTTCAGTGCCCCTCACGAAAATCACAGGGGGCAACCATTCTTCCAAATTTTTCCCGATTCCCACCTGGATAACACCTGGACAACAATATTGGGGGCGTGCCTTAAAAGCACTGCCTCAAGAGTCCTCTAAAACTTTCGTAACGTCCGCTTTTCCTACGTACAAACAGCGTGCCGGCCTAGTCACATTATATATGTGGCTTTTACACACACACACGCTAATGCAATGCAAGCTTGGTCAACAGCCATACAAGTCACACTGAGGGGGGCCGTATAAACAACTTTAAGACTGTTGCAAATATGCGCCGCACTGTGAACCAACACTAAACGAGAATGACAAGCAAATTCCGGGAGAACATCCGCACTGTAACACAACATAAACACAACAGAACAAATACACAGAACCCCTTGCAGCACTACCTCTTCCTGGACGCTACAATATAAAAATTCATTATTAGCCTGTGGGAAAAGTTTATTTTGATATTTACCCGAGAAGGCTGCAAATAGAAAAGAAGCATTCAATTTCTATTTGAATTTGATTTGATATGCCATGGCTATTTTTAAATTATTGGTATTATTTGAAACTCGATGTTGCATATCACTATAAAGTTATATAAGTCTTGCTTCTTCAATATTCAATGCAAAACTTGTTTGGGTCCCTATTAAAAGGTTAATTTGTTCAACCTTGGCCCGCGGCTTTGTTCAGCTTAAAATTTTGGCCGACTCTGTATTTGAGTTTGACACCCCTGCCCTAGTGTGTGAATGTGAGTATGAATGTTGTCTGTCTATCTGTGTTGGCCCTGCGATGAGGTGGCGACTTGTTCAGGGTGTACCCCGCCGTCCGCCCGAATGCAGCTGAGATAGGCTCCAGCACCCCCTCCGACCTCGAAATGGACAAGCGGTAGGAAATGGATGGATGGATGGATGTCGTAACCAAACATGCCAGTCTTGCCACAGCAGTTTGACTGAATGATGGGAATGCATTTGTTGATTATGCAGCGTAATGGAGGAAGAATGTGCCTATTATCATGGCATGTATCCAATGTTGTTTGCACAATCAGCTCTTATTTCTCCCTGTAAAAGAAGTCTGTCTGTTTTGTCACACAGGCCTTGCTAAACGCGTGGGCGCCAGACTCCTCTTGGCTTCTACATCGGAGGTTTACGGAGGTAAGAACAGTTCAGGTCACCACGGTTATTGTAATAAAGTTCTATTAGCATTTTGTATGTAAATGTGCTTTTTAACTTCTTTTTAATTAATTTCTTAAATCTATTTTTTTTAATCCTTTTTATGGTGTTTTAATTTAATTGTGGGCAGCACGGTGGGTCAGGGGTTAGTGCATGTACCTCACAAGACGAAGGTCCTGGGTTCAATCGCTCGGTATCTTCCTGTGTGTGTGGAGTTTGCATGTTCTCCCCGTGACTGTGTGGGTTCCTTCCGGGTACTCCGGCTTCATTCCCACCTCCAAATAAATGCACCTGGAGATAGTTTGATTGGTGTGAGTGTGAATGTTTTCTGTCTATCTGTGTTGGCCCTGCGATGGGGTAGTGACTTGTCCATGGTGTACGCCGCCTTCCACCCGTGTGCAGCTGGGATAGGCTCCAACACCTCCTACTACAAGCGGTAGGAAATGGAAGGATGGATGTTGTTTTAATTTTCCTCTGTTTTGTACAGCGCTTCATGATTTTATCTGTGAAAAGCGTTTTATAAGTATAATGTACTTACTTACTTGTAATTGTTCTCCAAACTCCTTTAGTGAAACCACTTTAGACATACATCTCCAATCAGTCTCACTTTTGCCCACTGAGACAAAGATTGTGGATGACTGATAAGAGGACTTCTCACCAATTGATTCTGCTTTTGAATAAACACGCTCAGGTTCTGAGAGCGATGCACAGATTGAATCCACTTTCACCATGTTTGAAAGCGAGAGACAAAGAAAACAGGACTGCGTGGCTGGGTTGGTAGAGCGGCCGTCCCAGCAACTTGAGGGTTCCAGGTTCGATTTCAGCTTACGCCATCCTAGTCACTGACGTTGTGTCCTCGGCAAGACACTCTACCCACCTGTACCAAGTTCCACCCACGCTGGTTTGAATGTAGATAATTAGTTTCACTATGTGAAGTGCTTTGAGTCTCTTCAGAGAAAAAAGCGCTATGTTACTATTAATCATTTCACTTCACACACTGACCTGACTATTATCGAAGACAGCAAAGTTATCAAGTAGATTTTCATACATTGCCTGGGCCTATATTTATGAAACTATTGGGTCAGTGGGATAATTTACTCCTGATTATTATTATGTATATGTATACATATACAAACCCCATTTCCATATGAGCTGGGAAATTGTGTTAGATGTAAATTTAAACGGAATACAATGATTTGCAAATAATTTTCAATCTATATCCAGTTGAATATGCTACAAAGACAACATATTTAATGTTCAAACTGATAAACATTTTTTTTTTTGCAAATAATCATTAACTTTAGAATTTTATGCCAGCAACAAGTGACAAAGAAAATAGGAAAGGTGGCAATAAATACTGATAAAGTTGAGTACTGCTCATCACACACTTATATGGAACATCCCACAGGTGTGCAAGCTAATTGGGAACAGTTGGGTACAATGATTGGGTATAAAAGCAGCTTCCATGAAATGCTAAGTAATTCACAAACAAGGATGAGGCGAGGGTTACCACTTTGTAAGCAAATCGTCAAAGAGATTTAGAACAACATTTCTCAATGAGCTATTGCAAGGAATTTAGGGATTTTACCATCTACGGTCGTAAAATCATCAAAAAGTTCAGAGAATCTGGAGAAATCACTGCATGTAAGCGATGATATTACGGACTTTTGATCCCTCAGGCGGAAATGCATCAAAAACCGACATCAGTGTGTAAAAGATATCACCACATGGGCTCGGGAACACTTCTTAAAACCACTGTCAGTAACTACAGTTGGTCGCTACATCTGTAAGTGCAGGTTAAAATTCTACTATGCAAAGCCAAACATATTTATCAACAATATCCTGAAACACCGCCGGCTTGGCTGGGCCCGAGCTCACCTAAGATGGACTGATGCAAAGTGGAAAGGTGTTCTGTGGTCTGACGAGTCCACATTTCAAATTATATTTGGAAACAGAGGACATGGTGTCCTCCACAACAAAGACGAAAATAACCATTCGAATTGTTATAGGCGCAAAGTTCAAAAGCCAGCATCTGTGGTGGTATGGGGGTGCATTAGTGCCCAAGGCATGGGTAACTTAAACATCTGTGAAGGCACCAATAATGCTGAAAGGTCCATACAGGTTTTGGAGCAACATATGTTGTCATCCAAGCAAAGTTATCATGGACGCCCATGCTTATTTCGCAAAAACAAGTGTTAGAACAGCGTGGCTTCGTAAAAAAAAGAGTGCGGATACTTTCCTGGCCCGCCTGCAGTCCAGACTTGTCTCCCATTGAAAATGTGTGGTACATTATGAAGCGTAAAACACGACAGCGGAGACCCCGGACTGTTGAACGACTGAAGCTCTATAGAAAACAAGAATGGGAAAGAATTCCACTTCCACAAAAATTAGTTTCCTCAGTTCCTAAACGTTTATTGAGTGTTGTTAAAGGAAAAGGTGATGTAACAGTAGTGAACATGCCCTTTCCCAACTACTTTAGCACGTGTTGCAGCCATGAAAATCTAAGTTAATTATTATTTGCAAAAAAAATAAAGTTAATGAGTTTGAACATCAAATATCTTGTTTTTGTAGTGCATTCAATTGAATATGGGTTGAAAAAGATTTGCAAATCATCTGTATTCTGTTTATATTCACATCTAACACAATTTTCCAACTCATATGGAAACGTGGTTTGTATATGTATGTATATGTATATATATCTATATAGGTATATGTACTGAAAGTGAATATATATGTGTGTGTATATATGAATATATATATATATATAATTTATATGTACAGTATGTGTATATATACATGTATGTAAATATGTATAAATGTGTATGTATATATATATGTATATATATGTGAATATATAAATGTAAAAATATATATACATATTTATGTGAATATATATATTTAAATATATATATACATGTATGTGAATATATATGTAAATATAAAAACCCCCGTTTCCATATGAGTTGGGAAATATAAACGGAATACATTGATTTGCAAATCCTTTTCAACCCATATTCAATTGAATGCACTACAAAGACAAGATATTTGATGTTCAAACTCATAAACTTAATTTTTTTTTGCAAATAATATTTAACTTAGAATTTTATGGCGGCAACACGTGCCAAAGTAGTTGGGAAAGGGCATGTTCACCACTGTGTTACATCACAATTTCTTTTAACAACACTCAATGAATGTTTGGGAACTGAAGAAACTTATTGTTGAAGTTTTGAAAGTGAAATTCTTTCGCATTCTTGTTTTATGTAGTGCTTCAGTCGTTCAACAGTCCGGGGTCTCCACTGTCGTATTTTACGCTTCATAATGCGCCACACATTTTCGATGGGAGACAGGTCTGGACTGCAGGCGGGCCAGGGAAGTACCCGGATTCTTTTTTTACGAAGCCACGCTGTTGTAACATGTGCTGAATGTGGCTTGGCATTGTCTTGCTGAAATAAGCAGGGGCGTCCATGAAAAAGACGCGTAGATGGCAGCATATGTTGTTCCAAAACCTGCATGTACCTTTCATTATTAATGGGGCCTTCACAGATATGTAAGTTACCCATGCCTCATGCATTAATGTATCCCCATACCATCACATATGCTGGCTTTTGAACTTTGCGTCGATAACAGTCTAGATGGTTCGCTTTTCCTTTGGTCCGGATGAAACGATGTCAAATATTTCCAAAAACTATTTGAAATGTGGACTCGTCAGACCCCAGAACACTTTTCCACTTTGCATCACTCTGTCTTAGATGATCTCGGGCCCAGAGAAGCTGGATTTTGGTGATAAATGGCTTTTGTTTGCAAAGTAGAGCTTTAACTTGCATTTACAGATGTAGCCACAAACTGTATTTAGAGACAGTGGGTTTCTGAAGTGTTCCTGAGCCCATGTGGTGATATCCTTTAAACATCGTTTGTATATATATATATATATATATATATATGTATATATGAGTATATATATATAAATATGTATATATATATATATATATATGAGTATATATATATAAATATGTATATATATATATATATATATATATGAGTATATATATATATATAAATAAATATATTTATATATATATATATATATATACATGTGAATATATATATATGTGAATATATATATGTGAATATATATATACATGTGTATATATATATTTATGTGAATATATATTTATATATATGTGAATATATATTTGTATATATATGTGACTATATATTTGTATATTATATATGTGAATACGTATATATCTGAATACATATGTACAGTAGGGCAAAAAGTTA
>NC_084629.1:15026394-15208894 GCF_033978795.1 Nerophis ophidion
AAACAGCTCAAATTGTTTTCACCTGACATCACATGGACAAAAATTAGACCTTATGAAGTTATAAATGATAAATGGGTTGTACTTGTATAGCGCTTTTCTACCTTCAAGGTACTCAAAGCGCTTTGACACTACTTCCACATTTACCCATTCACACACACATTCACACACTGATGGAGGGAGCTGCCATGCAAGGCGCCAACCAGCACCCATCAGGAGCAAGGGTGAAGTGTCTTGCTCAGGACACAACGGACGTGACGAGGTTGGTTCTAGGTGGGATTTGAACCAGTGACCCTCGGGTTGCGCACGGCCACTTTTCCACTGCGCCACGCCGTCCCTTAAGTTCTATGGCCAGACGAAACACAAATTGAGCTGTTTGGCCACAATACCCAGCAATATGTTTGGAGGAGAAAAGGTGAGGCCTTTAATCCCGGGAACACCATTCCTACAGTCAAGCATTGTGGTGGTAGTATTATGCTCTGGGCCTGTTCTGCTGCCAATGGAACTGGTGCTTTACGGAGAGTAAAGGGGAATATAAAAAAGGAGGATTACCTCCAAATTGTTCAGGACAACCTTAAAATCATCAGCCCGGAGGTTGGGTCTTGAGCGCAGTTGGGTGTTCCAACAGGACAATGACCCCAAATACACGTCAAAATTGGTAAAGGAATGGCTAAATCAGGCTAGTTTTAAGGTTTTAGAACGGCCTTCCCAAAGTCCTGACTTAAAAGTGTGGACAATGCTGAAGAAACACATCAATGTCAGAAAACCAACAAATTTAGCTGAACTCCACTAATTTTGTCAAGAGGAGTGGTCAAAAACTCAACCAGAAGCTTGTGGATGGCTACCAGATGCGCCTTATTGCAGTGAAACTTGCCAAGGGACATGTAACCAAATATTAACATTGCTGTATGTATACTTTTGACCCAGCGGATTTGGTCACATTTTCAGTTGACACATAATAAATACATAAAAGATCCAAACTTCATGAATGTTTTTTGTGACCGACCAGTATGTGCTCCAATCACTCTACCACAAAAAAAAAAAGAGTTGTAGAAATGATTGGAAAATCAAGACAACCAGGACATTATGTTCTTTACAAGTGTATGTCAACTTTTGGCCACGACTGTATGTTTACGATTAATCTTTACTGCTGACAAGCTGCACACGGACTACGCTCATGTATATCCAGGTTTAGGATCAATCCGATTACCTCTTTTTTCCCCTTTTCCCTTAATTTTAACCCTCCCCTCTCGTGCCATGGCGAAGTTTTGAAAATACGCCCTTAGGAATTTGGACGTCGCTC
Source organism: Nerophis ophidion (assembly GCF_033978795.1). NCBI lineage: Eukaryota > Metazoa > Chordata > Actinopteri > Syngnathiformes > Syngnathidae > Nerophis > Nerophis ophidion. The sequence goes on from NC_084629.1 coordinate 15,027,695, forward strand.
AAGTCTTACTACGTCACCAACCCTTGCTGTTTGCTGACAGTGACGTAAGGCAGATGCGACAAATGTTTGTTTACTTTCAAGATGCCGCCGCTCGCGATCTTCGTTTCTGCTGGGGCTCTTTTTATTTTCCTTTGCCTGTCTTTATTAAGACGACGACGATTCAGAAGACGTTTTCTGCAAAATATTCATGTGCTGGCGCGTCACTTTACGGTATGTAAAATGTGTTTCATTGTGTATTTGTGTTTGAAACATCGTCATTCTAATCAGGCCAACCATTTAGTGTTACTGTAAAAAATTACGCGTATTACTATCTACATGTGTATGCATCTCTGGTTTTCTGTTCTGTCATGTTTGTCCTCGCAATCGATATGTAGGAAGGTTTGCGAGCGCATTTCGCTTCAAGGTCAGTGCGACCCTAACACTTGGCCCTTTACCCTTACCTGACGAAGAATTCAGACACCACTTGATTGACGTGAACGGGCAAAACCAAAAGGGGACAGCTAAAACAAAGGGTAAGGGGTTATTCGGATTTAGCATTACTCTAACCTTTCGTCACTTTAAAATATATAAAAAAAAGATGGTTGCTAAAATCGGAAGGATGTACCCCCGTTTTGTATGATACTGTACATATAAACAAATTGTTTAAATTTAGCAAGTGCTTGGGTCTGGCCGAGAGTATTGAAATATATGTTTGAACACAGTCAAATATTTACATAATATTTCAAGCCTGGCCCAAATCAGCCTCGAACTTGTGTGTGATGCCACAAATCTTGCCTCCATAATTCATATCCTTGGCAGATGAATATGAACGCAGCCCTCAAGTGTCACACTTTCAAGGAAACCAAACAGAACACAGTTTAAACACAGCAGGTATGACACAAATTAGTGTAGCCATGAATTATTTTCCAGAATAATCTTCACTGATAATGGTTTGATTGACACCAGCCTTTAATGGTCTGCTATGATTGACTTTCTTGCCTTTCATGCAGTCCAGTGATATTTATTTATCAGCCTCAGTCTTTGCTCCTTACTTAGCTGCTATTTTTTCTCCCCACAGACATCGGGTATATTTCTTGTGGTTAATAATCAACTGTCAGTCATTTGTGCACACCGCCGGGATAATCGCTTCTTCCATCGCATAGTCATGTAATCAAAATCTATTAACATTTACACGTGGTCTTACGCAATACATTGAAAGAAAAACATGTCAGAAGTGAAATGTTGTTACTTAAATAAGACTGAAGTGACTATGCAGATCATTAAACAGTCTTTTGAGCCCATTCTGATTTGCTAGAGAGTAACAGTTCATGTAAACTTTTCAACTATTCAAGATTATCATTGTCAAATGCTTACAATTGTGTCTAAAAAAAAAACACGATTGTAAGGCTTTAAGCATATATAATACATATCTGCAATAGGACATTGGGCATCATTACATTTATTTTAAGTGGCATTAAAAAGGCATTAAATTAGACATGCTGTTCCATACAGAAATCATGTTAGACTGAATCTAGTGATGCAACCTGTGTAAAAGGTTCGGCCCAACAACATAAACAATTATGACTCGACAATGCTCTGGGCCTTACTGCAAAAGTACTCCAAGGTGTGGAATGGAGGAGCTCGGGCTGAATGCTTTTCTTTAAATATTTCTTTTTTTTTTTCTTTACTGTGTACATCACCATCTTTTTGGTATATTTAATATTTCATCATTAAGGAATACGTTTTGGTGTCGGAATTATGTGAACTTCCACTGCAGAGAACTTAGAGATTTGAAAAACAGTAGCAGTCTGAATATTTGTGGATTTGGTTTTATCAAAGTTTTCCCTGCATCCTTTGATCTTTCAGTATGCAACAGCTGGTGGAAAAAAGTTAGACACCCCCATGTAAAAATCTGCAATGGATATTCATCTTTTTAATTTAAATGCTAATACTGCAGTAGGAAAAAGTTTTGATAGTGTTTAGAAAAAACTTTTAGACTAAGGCTTTTTGGGGACATTTTGCCTATCATTCACAATCCCAATGTGATACAAGAACATATATTTAAAAACATGTTATTTCCCATCCATCCATCCATTTTCTGCCGCCTATTCCCTTTGGGGTCGCGGGGGGCGCTGGTGCCTATCTCAGCTACAATCGGGCGGAAGGCGGGGTACACCCTGGATAAGTCGCCACCTCATCGCAGGGCCAACGCAGACAACATTCACACTCACATTCACACACTAGGGCCAATTTAGTGTTGCCAATCAACCTAACCCCAGGTGCATGTCTTTGGAAGTGGGTGGAAGCTGGAGTACCCGAACATGCAAACTCCACACAGAAAGATTCCGAGCCCTGGATTGAACCCTGACTACTCAGGACCTTCGTATTTTGAGACAGACACACTAACCCCTCTGCCACCGTGAAGCCCTTTTTTTTAATTTTATGATTTCTAATTTGTATTATATGGCTCATAGTAAACTAACAATGTAGTTTTTTGGGATAAAGCACTCTAAAAAAAAAACTTCCAAAAACCTCCAACATTTAATTAAATACATGCTGTATGTATGTAGTGTAGTAAAAGGCACACGCTTAATGACATTAAATATTTTTCTATTTAGCTCATTTATGACATTACAGCAGAGTATTGATTTCACATAGCGCATCACAACGTTCAGTATTTTATTCAACAAAACAAAACTGTTACTAATCATGGCAGATTTCACAAGAGCCAATGACCACTATTTGGGGACAAATGACGATACAAAACCGTATGTTTTTTTTAATATAGGATAAGCTGCAAGTTTTAGGAGCAAAGCCATAAGCAGATATAACTGTAGTTAAACTCTAGGCATCATGTAGCAACAATAATACAAACACAATAAAACAATCACTTACCTTACAATGTCTGCTTTAAAGACTACATTTAAATGTCAAATACACCATATTCCTCAGTGAAGTACTAGTGATGATCCCAGGGCTAAATTAAACTTCAAAGTTCACCAACTTCTCAGTTTATGGCCACAACCATTTCCTATACAGGTGTGAGGTATTATTTATATTTTAGCACAAACTTTCACCAACTCTTACGTGATGCAGCAGCTCACTGGCTCAGTAAATCAATAGCCAAAGAAGGTAGTTTGGCTATTGGTAGTTGTGTAATCAATGTACTGCTAAAAGCTCGCTAGTTATCTCTCAATGACAATGTCTCTAATGTCCATCCATTTTCTACCGCTTATTCCCTTTTGGAAATGCGGGGGGCGCCGGCGCCTATATCAGCTACAATTGGGCGGAAGCCAGGGTACACCCTGGACAAGTCGCCACCTCAACGCAGGGCCAACACATATAGACGGACAACATTCACACTTACATTCACACACTTGGGTCAATTTAGTGTTGCCAATCAACCTATCCCCAGGTGCATGTCTTTGGACGTGGGAGGAAGCCGGAGTTCCCGGAGGGAACCCATGCATTCAAGCCACAGCCTGTTTTCCTTCAGGGTTAGTCATGTTAATCCGTACTCTGTAATCATTAGTAATCACTTCTTTCGGAGAGCAAGAATACACAAATAGGGTTAAAGCAAACCTTTTCATTGCAATTAGCTACTGAGGCATGGTACATCTCAAGAGCTTTGGTACGGGGAGGACATGCAAACTCCACACAGAAAGATCCCGAGCCCTGGATTGAACCCTGACTACTCAGGACCTTCGTATTTTGAGGCAGACACACTAACCCCTCTGCCACCGTGAAGCCCTTTTATTTTATTTTATGATTTCTAATTTGTATTATATGGCTCATAGTAAACTAACAATGTAGTTTTTTTGGGATAAAGCACTCTAAAAAAAAAACTTCCAAAAACCTCCAACATTTAATTAAATACATGCTGTATGTATGTAGTGTAGTAAAAGGCACACGCTTAATGACATTAAATATTTTTCTATTTAGCTCATTTATGACATTACAGCAGAGTATTGATTTCACATAGCGCATCACAACGTTCACTATTTTATTCAACAAAACAAAACTGTTACTAATCATGGCAGATTTCACAAGAGCCAATGACGACTATTTGGGGACAAATGACGATACAAAACCGTATGTTTTTTTTTAAATAGGATAAGCTGCAAGTTTTAGGAGCAAAGCCATAAGCAGATATAACTGTAGTTAAACTCTAGGCATCATGTAGCAACAATAATACAAACACAATAAAACAATCACTTACCTTACAATGTCTGCTTTAAAGACTACATTTAAATGTCGATTACACCATATTCCTCAGTGAGGTACTAGTGATGATCCCAGGGCTAAATTAAATTAAATTGGGCGGAAGGCGGGGTACACCCTGGACAAGTCGCCACCTCAACGCAGGGGCCAACACAGATAGACGGACAACATTCACACTTACATTCACACACTTGGGTCAATTTAGTGTTGCCAATCAACCTATCCCCAGGTGCATGTCTTTGGAAGTGGGAGGAAGCCGGAGTTCCCGGAGGGAACCCACGCATTCATGGGGAGAACATGCAAACTCCACACAGAAAGATCCCAAGCCTGGGATTGAACCCAGGACTGCAGGACTTTCGTAATGTGAGGCAGACGCACTAACCTCTAATACTTGGTTAATAATCAGGTCACCACATGTAAATGTAGTCTTTTTGGCGGTTTGTGTATGTTTTTAAAGGGCTATATAGGCGCAATAAATGCTTTCATTGCCTACATTGTTAGCCATGTTGAACAAGCTGACTATTAAAAATGAAATAGATTCATTTTTTTTTTTTTTTTTTTTTGCAAATATATTTTATTAGATTTTACAGTTAAAATGACAAACAGTCACATCCACTCATTCACAGACATACACAATTGAGGAGAAAGGTGCACATGGACTTTAACAACTCAAGGTTTACAGTACAGACATTATTAGAAAATATACCCAAATATTGTATATATATATATATATATATATATATATATATATATACATACACATACACACACATCCATCCACATATATATATATATATATATATATCCATACATACATATACATATATATATACATATATCCATCCATCCCGCTGCGGCTCACGATCAGCAGGCTATCCAGATCACAGCAAAATGGATGAACATACCTCGGCATCAAGGATCCTCAGGAAGTGATCACAAGATCACCTCCCAAGGGCCTGTCCACCGTACACACTTAAAGAAGAAAAAATAAATAAATAATAGTAATAGATTCTTCATCTATTTTGAGCCCTTTGTAAAAACATTCATGTCTGATGTGTGATGTGATCCAAAATGGGATGTTTTCAGTACATACAACAAAATGACTGGCCTGTCGATTTTTATGAATACTTTGGTAAGCGGACATATTAAGAAAGAAAATCACATGATGTGTTGGCTGAAACAGTGGAAAGCAATTCTGTCTGGATTGGAATTTGGGAAAATTACTCTGTAACAAAAAGTGGCGCGTTGCTTGATGTGATGATCTTGCACTGTATGAAAACACTTCAAAAGAAACGATTTTTGTGAGAGCGTAACAAGGCGCACATAAATGTGATAGGACGTATCTTTGGACTTAAAAGCCACAGCCTGTTTTCCTTCAGGGTTAGTCATGTTAATCCATACTCTGTAGTCATTAGTAATCACTTCTTTCGGAGAGCAAGAATACACAAATAGGGTTAAAGCAAACCTTTTCATTGCAATTGCAATTAGCTACTGAGGCATGGTACATCTCAAGAGCTTTGGTACTGATTTTTAGTTTTCTCCTTTTAGCCCTTGTTTACTTGCATTACATGCTCATATTTGGAGTTTTAGTTTGCTTAATAACTCATGCTTTCAGTCACCCGGTCTTGCATCGTCTCTTTATGTTAGCAAATTCTTCAATCTCTTTGTTATTTTCCCTTCCTTGTTAACAGACAATCATTCTTTGAAGACTTTATTGATCTACCCGCAGCTTCTTTTCATCTTAGAGTAACTACAAAATAATGGCTGAACATGACTCTTCCTGCATCGTTAAAGTCGTCTGTTCAGGAGCGCTTTGCCTTGACCGTGAAAAATGTAAGTGGACAATAAAAGTGGATGAGACGAAAGCAGTGTATAGGCATCGTATAGGCATTGTGTAATGGTGGACTTCAGCCTTTTACTTACTGTTAATTACACGTTAGCAGGTTGTTTTATGTTTAATTTTAAAGACTATAAGAGCTGTTAATGCAAATGCTAAGCAGTTTTGTTTTGCGTGTGTTTCCCTTACTGTAACTAAAATCCACCAAAATGTGACCTTAAAACAGGAGTCTTTAATAAATCATTATGCATGTGTACCGAAGCAATTTGTGCTACTGTACCACTATTCATTTCTACACAATAGCCTCAAGTTCCATGACCCTATCGCACCTTGTCCCCATTGTGTCTACATTTTTTCTTTCCTATTTCCCCATTTAGAAGTGAGCCATCTGCATAATGTTCATGTTTTTATTCATGTTGCCCAGCCTCCAAAGTGTGCATATCTATTGCACCTTGCAGAAGCGTTGGTACATTAGTCCCACCTGTGAAAGCCAAGGATGTTTGGGAAAAAATGTATAACACATATTACCTTGTTTATTAAGTGTCCGTATGTGTGGTGGAGTCTAGTGAAGTTAATTCCACTTTTCATGCAATGAATATTTGATATTAGGGATGTAAACTTAAATGAAAAATGCTGGGTATGTTGTGATGAAAACAATGTACGTAAACTGAGCAGTCTGGTATACTCATTTACAATAGAATATTGGAAAAATACAGTGAAATAATGGTGATATAATTATTATGCTTTTAGGAAGGAGTAGAAGTAAGAGTGGCGAGGATCTTCAACACGTTTGGTTCCCGAATGCACATGAATGACGGCCGCGTCGTGAGCAACTTCATCCTGCAAGCCCTTCAGGGAGAACCTCTCACTGTAAGGATTTTAATCTTATAGCTTTTGTGCATTAACTCGTCCAGGACGTCATGTGATCGCCAAGGGTTTTCTCAGTTAGTTTGTTGGCTATTTAGCTACCTGGCAAGATAACTCAAAAAGCCGGCATATTTTCATTAAACTTTCAGGAATTGCCCAACATGGCATAAAGAACAAGTGATTTTGTGGGTGATTTTAGTGAGGAAAATCTAATGACAAATATAATTTACAAATACTGTATGTTATATTGGAAGAAAGGTGGATCACTAAATAACTTCTAACAGCCTTTATTAATCATGCTAATACCAAGAAGCATGACAAGACAAGACAAATCAATGAGCTGAAAATAGCCGCTTTCTTGTCTGTTCAATCAGTGCTTTTGATCATTTTGGTGAACTTGCAAATTTCACTGCATCAGTTACCTCCACCAGGAGGTTGGTTATGTATTTGCTGAGATTTGACAGTTAGTTACTTAGCAACATGGCTTGAAAAACATTTCAGGAAATGTCAGGAATGGAACAAGCAAAGAACAAGTGATTAGATTTTGTGGTTGATACAGATCACTGTCTGGTTTTGAGATTTCTTCAAAGGATGTTTGACTATTGGGAGATAGGCCTGGCAAAGTCTGCACTCTGCAAGCGTTTTTATAGTTTTTGTACTGTATGTATTTTATAGATACAGTGGATGTCAGTGTTAATTTTTACAACAGTTTTTAATTGTTCTAGTCATTCAACATTTGAATTAACAAAAATTACAATACATTTCATCCATCTATCCTTTTCCGCTCATCCGAGGTCGGGTCGCGGGGGCAGCAGACTAAGCAGGGAAGCCCAGACTTCCCTTTCCCCAGCCACCTCGTCCAGCTCCTCCCCTAATACATTTCATCGTATAAAATATAAAGTAAAATACATCTTTGAAGTTCAATCAATCAATCAATCAATGTTTACTTATATAGCCCTAAATCACTAGTGTCTCAAAGGGCTGCACAAACCACCACGACATCCTCGGTAGGCCCACACAAGGGCAAGGAAAACCCACACCCAGTGGGACGTCGGCGACAATAATGACTATGAGAACCTTAGAGAGGAGGAAAGCAATGGATGTCGAGCGGGTCTAACATGATACTGTGAAAGTTCAATCCACAATGGATCCAACACAGTCGCAAGAGTCCAGTCCAAAGCGGGTCCAACTCAGCAGAGAGAGTCCCGTTCACAGCGGAGCCACCAGGAAACCATCCCAAGCGGAGGCGGATCAGCAGCGCAGAGATGTCCCCAGCCGATACACAGGCAAGCAGTACATGGCCACCGGATCGGACCGGACCCCTTCCACAAGGGAGAGTGGGACATAGAAGAAAAAGAAAAGAAACAGCAGATCAACTGGTCTAAAAAGGGAGTCTATTTAAAGGCTACAGTATACAAATGAGTTTTAAGGTGAGACTTAAATGCTTCTACTGAGGTGGCATCTCGAACTGTTACCGGGAGGGCATTCCAGAGTACTGGAGCCCGAACGGAAAACGCTCTATAGCCCGCAGACTTTTTTTGGGCTTTGGGAATCACTAATAAGCCGGAGTCCTTTGAACGCAGATTTCTTGCCGGGACATATGGTACAATACAATCGGCAAGATAGGATGGAGCTAGACCGTGTAGTATTTTATACGTAAGTAGTAAAACCTTAAAGTCACATCTTAAGTGCACAGGAAGCCAGTGCAGGTGAGCCAGTACAGGCGTAATGTGATCAAACTTTCTTGTTCTTGTCAAAAGTCTAGCAGCCGCATTTTGTACCAGCTGTAATCTTTTAATGCTAGACATGGGGAGACCCGAAAATAATACGTTACAGTAGTCGAGGCGAGACGTAACAAACGCATGGATAATGATCTCAGCGTCTTTAGTGGACAGAATGGAGCGAATTTTAGCGATATTACGGAGATGAAAGAAGGCCGTTTTAGTAACGCTTTTAATGTGTGCCTCAAAGGAGAGAGTTGGGTCGAAGATAATACCCAGATTCTTTACCGTGTCGCCTTGTTTAATTGTTTGGTTGTCAAATGTTAGAGTTGTATTATTAAATAGAGTTCGGTGTCTAGCAGGACCGATAATCAGCATTTCCGTTTTTTTGGCGTTGAGTTGCAAAAAGTTAGCGGACATCCATTGTTTAATTTCATTAAGACACGCCTCCAGCTGACTACAATCCGGCGTGTTGGTCAGCTTTAGGGGCATGTAGAGTTGGGTGTCATCAGCATAACAGTGAAAGCTAACACCGTATTTGCGTATGATGTCACCTAGCGGCAGCATGTAGATGCTGAAGAGTGCAGGGCCAAGGACCGAACCCTGGGGAACTCCACACGTTACCTTAACGTAGTCCGAGGTCACATTGTTATGGGAGACACACTGCATCCTATCAGTAAGATAAGAGTTAAACCAAGACAGGGCTAAGTCTGACATACCGATTCGTGTTTTGATACGTTCTAATAAAATATTATGATCGACGGTATCGAAAGCAGCGCTAAGATCGAGGAGCAGCAACATAGATGACGCATCAGAATCCATCGTTAGCAATAGATCATTAGTCATTTTTGCGAGGGCTGTCTCCGTCGAGTGATTTGCCCTGAAACCGGATTGAAAGGTTTCACATAGATTGTTAGACGCTAAGTGTTCATTTAACTGCTCCGCAACAATTTTTTCGAGGATTTTTGAAATGAAGGGAAGGTGAGACACCGGTCGGTAGTTTACCATGAGGTCAGGATCGAGGTTAGGTCTTTTAAGGAGAGGATGAATAACCGCTTTTTTGAATGCTAGGGGAACAGTGCCCAAGGAAAGTGATAAGTTTATAATATTTAGCACTGATGGACCTAATAATACAAAGAGCTCCTTGATCAGTTTCCCAGGAAGAGGGTCAAGTAAACATGTTGTTTGTTTTATTCCATTTACACGTTGTAACAATTCCTCTAATGTTATTTCCTCAAAACGAGAGAAACTATTTTGGAGGGCAGTATCCGCCGTATATACAATCGTGTCAGTGTTAATAGAACCCCGTTGTAGCTGGGACGCATTGTCTTTAATCTCCTTTCTAATGACTTCAATTTTCTTACTAAAGAATTGCATAAAGTCATCAGCTGAGTGGGTGGAGCTACTGGAAGGAGTCCCTTGTTGGGTTAGCGATGCTACCGTACTAAACAAAAATTTAGGATCGTTTTTATTACGGTGGATGAGATTTGAGTAATAATTAGCTTTAGCTAAAGTAAGCATGCGTTTATAAGTTATTAAACCATCACTAAATGCTTGATGGTGCACCTCAAGTTTAGTCGTGCGCCATTTGCGTTCCAGCTTTCTGCATAATAATTTCTGAGCTCTAGTTTCTTCTGTAAACCACGGGGTGCGCTTTTTTGGAGCCTTTTTTAACTTTAGCGGTGCTATGTTATCAATGGTTTCGCGCAGGGCGTCGTTAAAATTGTTAGTGAGGTTATCAATAGAGCCCACATACTTTACCACTTTTATTAAGTTTATTACAACTACTGTACATCATAAGGCAACACTGCATAACTTAGCATATACAGATCAACTTCAATAAACCTGAAAATGGTGCATCCTATTATTTTGGAATCAATTCAGACTAAGAGACTATAATCCAAGCCTCATTTTTTTTTTGTTAATTTCTCAGTGTATTTTGCAACGGAGCAGATCGTTTGCCATTTTATCAGGCAAATGAGCTGGGTATAGCTAAGTGCATGGCGGGGTAAAACGTATTCACTTTCTCTGACCGGAGTGTAAATTTAAATTCTCTGTGTATTACGCAACGGAGCATATCATTTATTTTATTAAGCAAACGAGCTGGGTATAGCTAAGTGCATGGTGCGGTACAACGTATTCACTTAATCTGACCGTAGTGTACATTTAAATTGTGCGCAGTGCGTACATTTGTATCAAAATAATTGTATTTCTTTAACTAAGAAAATAGAAATGCAACATTAACATGCTTGTGATGTTTAAATTACATTAACAATATAATGAGAACTTCTATATTGTAGTGTTAAATTATTTGCATACACAAAGTTGTATACATGAACTGTTGGCAATTTGGAGTGCATAATTTAGAAATCATATTTTAACTGTGATGTTCAATAACATTGTAAATATTTTTTGTTCCATTAAAATGTCTTGTGCACATTTTCTTATGTTGGTCTACTATATATTTCGAAAATTATGATCTGACAGAAATATCACTGATCTATAGTTTGTTTAAAAAAAAAAAAAGAAAAAAGACCACTCAACGCCAGTGTACAGTTATTAAAAATGTGTACATGGTTTTGGCCATATGACAAAAGAAAACTAGTTTTTTTTATACATTGTGTATAACAACACTGAGTGTGCACAATAATTGGCGTCCAAGCCACTGTCCCATGTAAATACAGCAACCAGTGTTAATAAAATTAACGTCTCACATATTTGTGTGAAAAGTTGTTTAATTAAAAGTTGAACAGAACATCAGCTGAACATCGATTAAAGTGCACTGTACAGGTATATATATTTGCGTGTAAGCTCAGCTCAGCTCGCGACATCATGGTCTACTACAAAAGTAGTTTGTTTTAAAGTACCTATTTATTTTTGAAAATGTGATAAAGTAAGCGATATTGCTCCTGCTCTACCCGTCTTTAAACTTGAGCTGCCCTTTTTGGGAAGAATCATTCACAATCATTTTGAATAAAATGTTAAGAAGTGTGTTTGAAGCATCTACCACTCCTCGGTGTGCCCTATAGCCAAACTGCATAAGGTCGAGTACATGCTCAATTTCTGTTGTAAGATGAAACTTTAAAATTCTTTCCAAACATTTCATCACAAGTGAAATAAGGGCAACTGGCCTTGAAGTCATTCAAAGTCATTAATGCTGCTTTTAGGCACAGGGATAATCATGGCACGCTTCCATGCACTTGGAATACGCTGCACGCTTAAAGACAGATTCAAATTATAAGAAAATATAAAACTCAATTGCTTTGCACATGACTTAAGTAAGATACCACTGATTCCATCAGAGCGTGGACATTTGTTTGTCTTCAGTGAAAGTAAACGCCTTTCTACTTGACTTTGCTCTTTAATGAAGTGGTGAGCATCCTTTAGATTTAGTCTCAAATCCTCAATTTTGTCATTAAAATCTTGCTGCTGGTTAAATCTCAGATAAAATATATGAAGAGTATTAGCCAAATCAATGTTAGATATGTTGCCCTGTATTGTAATATTGCTTTTATGCTGACTTTGATGACTGCCAGCTATTGTTTTCATACCTGACCAAGCTGAAGCAAGGTTTCCAGCAGCCAATTTCTTCTAAATTTTTGTTTTATAATTTTGCTCAACCCTTATTTCCACTTTCAGTTCCTTTTTTACTGCCTCCATATCGGATGCTTCTCCTTGACTAAAGGCTACTTTCTTCTTCTTAACACTGGATTTGACTGATTTAGACATCCAATGTTTTTTATTAGGATACATCTAACAGTCTTGGTTGGGATGATCATGTTCTCGCTGAAGGAAATATAAGAGCAGGGGACATCTGAGAGTTCATCAATTCCGTTACTCTCCCAACGGTGTGACGCAGTTGGGAGAGTGGCCGTGCCAGCAACCTGAGTGTTCTTGGTTCAGTCCCCACCTTCTACCAACCTCGTCATATCCGTTGTGTCCTTGAGCAAGACACCTCACCCTTGCTCCTGATGGGTCATGGTTAGCACCTTGCATGGCAGCTCCCGCCATCAGTCTGTGAATGTGGAAAGAGTGTCAAAGCGCTTTGAGTACTTTGAAGGTGGATAAGCGCTACATTAGTATAACCCATTCACCATTTTACAAGAGTCAAAGAATACATCCCACATGGTGCAGTCAAAACAACCCTACAGACAAGCAGTGGAATTCTCAGACCACATTTTAACTTCTTTGGTCTGGATTTTTTCATTCTTTAATACAGTTTTATATGTTGGGAAGAGCATCACACAGTTAAGATCGGCAGACCCTAAGGGAGGCAGGGGGGTGGATTTACAGTATATGCACCTTTTTATTGTGCCTCAACAGATCTAATGACTTGTTCTTTTTTTTGGGACAAGCTACATATTGATAAAAACCAGACAGGGATTTCTTTAGGGACACATGATTAAAATCACCCAGTATAAAATTAGGTGCTTAAGTAAGAGAGACTGTAATTTTTGTACTATATCCACTATAGTACTTGTGGCTGTGGTAGGGTTTGCTTCGGGGTAAATGTACACAGTTGTTAAAAATAACTTTGGAAACTCACAGGGTGAAATAAGATGGACGAAGTGACACCGTCAGAAGTTCCACATCAAGTGCGCACAGTCTTTCTCTGACAGTGACAGTGCTGCAGTAGCGCTTGTTGATGTAGATGCACAGACCCCCTCCTCAGGATTTCTTGGTTGTCACGATCCAATCAAAATGGAAGGCCAAATCCATCTATGATCACGTTTTTGTCCGAGTCGTCCACGGTAAGCCATGTCTCCGTAATTGCCATAAGACAGCAGTTTATGCAGTCTTGGAAGAGGCTAGCTTTTCCTTAAAGCTCATCAAGTTTGTTTCGCAAAGACTGGACGTTCCCCATAACCGGGGGCGACAAGGGGAGGCTGGTTATCTGCCGTTTCCTCATTTGCAGTTTTACACCTCCACTTTTCCCACGCTTCCCTTTATTAACTCCTCTAAAGTACTTGTTGCTCAGATTATTTAAATCCCTCCAGATCAAATCAGGCAGCTGGATGTCCTGCGTGATTTGATTCAGGTTATTAAGATGCAATAGTAGGTCCCGAGTGCATTGGATTCTTGGATGCGGAAGTGACACTCCGCTGCATTCAAAAATTAAGCCAGTCTAAGTCCACAAAACAGCGAAAAGTAGGAGCCCCATTGCTCCCGATGTACAGTACAATCATTAAAAGCACTTTTTGATCAAGAATAAACTTTCACAAGCAAGGGAGCAGCTCACCAATCAATCATGTCAACATAGGCACACATGTTTGTGATCATAAATAGTATATACATGTAAATAGTTTCTGTGTTAGCACTTATGACAAAAATATCACTAAAACTTGGTTAATATTCAAGTCACGAAATGTGGAAGTACCATTGGGTTTTTTTTGGATGGTTATTTGCTTTTATGGGTGGAATAGAGCAGTGGTTCTCAACCTTTTTTCAGTGATGTACCCCCTGTGAACATTTTTTTTATTCAAGTAGCCCCTAATCAGAGCAAAGCATTTTTGGTTGAAAAAAAGAGATAAAGAAGTAAAATACAGCACTATGTCATCAGTTTCTGATTTATTAAATTGTATAACAGCGCAAACTATTGCTCATTTGTAGTGGTCTTTCTTAAAATATTTGAAAAAAAGATATAAAAATAACTAAAAACAAGTGATTCAATTATAAATAAAGATTTCTACATATAGAAGTAATCATCAACTTAAAGTACCCTCTTTGGGGATTGTAATAGAGATCCATCTGGATTCATGAACTTAATTCTAAACATTTCTTCACAAAAAAAAAGAAATCTTTAACATCAATATTTATGGAACATGTCCAAAAAAATCTAGCTGTCAACACTGACAGCTGTTTACAGCTGTCACTGTTGCATTTCTTTTTACAGTTTATGAACTTACATTCATATTTTGTTGAAGTATTATTAAATAAATATATTTATAAAGGATTTTTGAATTGTTGCTATTTTTTAGGGTATTTAAAAAAAAAACTCACGTACCCCTTGGCATACCTTCAAGTACCCCCAGGGGTACGCGTACCCCCATTTGAGAACCACTGGAATAGAGGACTTAAAGAAAAAGCAAGGCAAGCAACACTTGTGTACTTCTTATAATTTTACAGCGGTAAGTGGACTTCTTCTTGTATTGCACTGTACAGGTATGCAGTATGTATTGGTGGAAAAGTTTGGCTCGCAGCATCGTGGTCTACTTCAAAAGTAGCTATTTTTGAAGGAAGTTTTTATTTTCACGCATGTGGAAAAGTAAGCAATTTTGGTCCTGCCCTACCGTCTTTGAAAGTTAACCGCACTTTTTTATTTTTATTTTGCCTATTCACATTTATCGTGACGACGGATGTAATTAAAAAAACAAATGCATTCTAACTCCTAAATAAATGTAAAAACAAGTCTGTGGAGCCAATGAGAGGTTCTCTACTCTGCCCATAAAACCCCAAAAATAACCATCCAAAAACTGCCAACAATACTCCATTTACATTTTGTCACTTGAATATTATCCAAGTATTAGTGATATTGTTATTATAAGCGCTAATGCAGACCAAATATTTATAGCAGCGCCGTGTTTACAAGATTGTGTGCCAATTTTGAGGCGTGCTGGAGCCTATTTCAGCTGCACACGGGCAGAAGGCGGTGTACACCCTGGACAAGTATCCAAGTAGCCCACATATGCGGTCCTCTCCAAGGTTTCTCATAGTCATCATTGTCACTCTCACCGACGTCCCACTGGGGTGAGTTTTCCTTGCCCTTATGTGGGCTCTACCCAGGATGTCGTAGTTTGTGCAGCCCTTTGAGACACTTGTGATTTAGGGCTATATAAATAAACATTGATTGATTGAATTGTTGAAGCTTTAAAAGTGGAATTCTTTCTCATTCTTGTTTTATGTGGAGCTTCAGTCGTTCAACAGTCTGGGGTCTCCGCTGTCGTATTTTACGTTTCATAATGCACCACACATTTTCGATGGGAGGCAGGTCTGGACTGCAGGCGAGCCAGGAAAGTACCCACACGCTTTTTTTACGAAGCCACGCTGTTGTAAAACGTGCTGAATGTGGCTTGCCATTGTCTTGTTGAAATAAGCAGGGGCATCCATGAAAAAGACAGCGCTTAGATCGCAGCATATGTTGTTCCAAAACCTGTTTGTACCTTCAGCATTAATGGTGCCCTTACAGATATGTAAGTTACCCATGCCTTGGGAACTAATGCACCTCCATACCTTCACATATGCTGGCTTTCGGACTTTGCGTCGATAACAGTCTGGATAGTTCACTTTCGCTTTGGTCCGGATGACACAATGTCGAATATTTCCAAAAACAATTAGAAATGTGGACTCGTCAGACCACAGAACACTTTTCCTCTTTGCATCAGTCCATCTTAGATTATCTCGGGCCCAGAGAAGCCGGCGGCGTTTCTGGATGTTGTTGATAAATGGCTTTCGCTTTGCATAGTAGAGCTTTAACTTGCACTTACAGATGTAGCGACTAACTGTATTTAGTGACAGTAGTTTTTTGAAGTGTTCCTGTGCCCATGTGGTGATATCCTTTAGAGATTGATGTCGGTTTTTGATACAGTGCCGTCTGAGGGATCGGATGTAACGGTCATTCAATGTTGGTTGCCAGCCATGCCGCTTACCTAGAGTGATTTTTCCAGATTCTCTGAACCTTTTGATTACGTTATGGACCATAGATGTTGAAATCCCTAAATTTCTTGCAATTTCACTTTGAGAAACGTTCTTAAACTGACGATTTGCTCACGCAGTTGTGGACAAAGGGGTGTCCCTGGCCCCATCCTTTCTTGTGAAAGACCGAGCAGTTTTTGGGAAGCTGTTTTTATACCCAATCATGGCACCCACCTGTTCCCAATTAGCCTGCACACCTGCCCTCTTACTGTGTGTGTCACTCTAAACGTTCCCCCCTGCAACATGTAATAAGTATCAGAGTAAAAATCATATTGTAACAACTACTGTATAAGCACAGAAAAAAAGTGATAGCGAATAAAATAACAAAATGAAAAATAACATCTCAGTTACTTTGCTGAGTAGCCAAGTTGCTAATTCAATTACTTTTTGAGAGAAGTAATTTGTAACTACAATTACTTTTTTTAAGGGAAGATGACCTGCACTGATCACATCTACAAAAGAACAGTCTTAAAACAAAAGATGTAAGTATTGCTTTTAGAAGGCAGGCAGGAACTACAGATGAGGGCACTCTTATTAAGGGACAAAACGTCAAATGTGTGCAATCCTATAAATACCTTTGGTCCTTTATTGATAATACATTGAATTTTAGGATAACTGTGATGCTGTATGCAAAAGGGGTCACCAGCATCTGCAATGTCTAAGGAAACTTTCATTCTTTCATATTGATAAAACCATGAGGATTTATTTTTATTTTGGCGAAGTTGGTAGAGAAGCTCAGATTGCTGGTTCAATCCCCACCTTCTACCATCCTAGTCACGTCCGTTGTGTCCTTGGGCGAGATGGGTCCTGGTGAGCGCCTTGCATGGCAGCTCCCGCCGTCAGTGTGTGAATGGGCGAATGTGGAAATACTGTCAAAGCACTTTGGGCTCCTTAAAAAAAACGGGTACAAAAGCGCTATACAAGTACAAACCATTTACCATTTTTATTGAATCAGTTTTGTGTTTTTGTCTGGTGCTATGGTTTGTCATGGCTGTCTCTGAAGGACAGAGACAGATTTAGATGGATAATAAAGTGGTCAAGTCAACTTATTGGTGAGCCCCAGTTGGGTTTAGAGTGCCTCTACAGATCTTTCACCCTCTTTATGGGGGAGTTTGAGCTCCTCCCATCTGGTCAGAGAATTTATGCATTCATAAATTAATTTATGAATTAATGCAATTAATTTATGAATGCATGGTAGTTTGAATATGCTGTTTTTTCTGAACTTTTACTCTGACTCTTTTCATTGTTCAAGTGACTTTTCCTTTCTTCTTTTCATAATCCTGGACTCAGGCTGTCTGTTGAGTACTTTGTCATGTTGTAATTGGTTTTGCGTTGATACATGTATTAACGCAACGCGTCAGCGGTATAGCTCGGTTGGGAGAGCGGCCGTGCCAGCAACTTGAGAGTTGCAGGTTCGATCCCTGCTTTCGCCATCCTAGTCAATGCTGTTGTGTCCTTGGGCAAGACACTTAACCCACCTGCTCCCAGTGCCACCCACACTGGTTTAATTGTAACTTAGATATTGGGTTTCACTATGTAAAGCGCTTTGAGTCACTTGAGGAAAAAGCGCTATATAAAATATAATTCACTTCACTTCACATTTGTTTATTTAAATTTATAGGCGGTTGCCATTCTCCATTTTACAATGCAAAACAAATCTACATTTTACATTAACTTTGGCATTCAACACTAGCAGGCCAATCAACATTTCTGAGGGAATTCCCTAGTTTTATTTATCGTTCGATTATTTCAAGTTTCAAGTTTTATTCGTCACATGCAGAGTACACCACAGTGAAACGCATTTTTCCGTGCTCTTCAGATATTGCGTACAGTGGGATCCAAACACTAGTTACAGAATCGAATACACTAAATACAAAAATTTGAATAGCTCTAATTACATTAATTACAAGACAATGACTTGCACAATAAGTTACAGTAGTTATGGTAGAGGTATCAGTAAAAATAGAAGTACAGTATTCAAATACAGTACAGTAGTATGAGCAAAGGTAATGGAACAGTATGACTTCTTTAATTGACCCTTTGATTATTGGTACAAGGACCTACTTATATCCGACATCTTTACACACCCCTCATAAAATACAGAGCAGCTAATCAATCAATGTTTATTTATACAGCCCTAAATCACAAGTGTCTCAAAGGGCTGCACAAACCACAACAACATCCTCGGTAGAGCCCACATAAGGGCAAGGAAAACTCACCCCAGTGGGACGTCGGTGTCAGTGACAATGATGACTATGAGAAACCTTGGAGAGGACCACATACGTGGGCAACCGCCCCTAGGGGACCGAAAGCAATGGATGTCGAGCGGGTCTAACATGATATTGTGAAAGTCCAGCTTTATTCATGTCCAGGAATAATACTAAAAACTGTTTTTTGTTTTATCATTATGTTGTTTGTTGTATAATGCATTTGGAGAATACTAGCAGGTGATTCATTAAATGTTCATTTTAAAAATCAATCGAAGCGATTATGTGATTATGCCGTCACATTACAACCCTAAAATTTACAGTAACTGTCTTGCAACCAAGTTCTGTTTTTATCTCATTTGAAATGTTTGTTTTCTTCATAGGTTTGAATAATGTACATATTAAAATTGAAAGTTGTTCACATTTTTTACTTTATTTCAATCCATTGCTATCTAAATGAAGTCTTACTGTTAATTTGTTGTTCTCACTGACTTGGCCAAAGATTGGTATTTTATCATTTTTTTCTGTTTGTTTCTTTCTCCTGCATAAATTTAACTGATTCAAAGCCGTGTTTCTGAGTAACAACACATCATATGTCATATTTATTTTTAAATCATCTGATTTGGGTGTACTGTATGTACAATGCATTGTTTGCCGCTTTTCGGAACCTGATCAAGATGCCATTAATCAAATCCTGGCGGTGAGTGTGACTCATCATTATAGCACTAACATTTCCTCTGTTGTGCTAGGTCTATGGCACCGGTTCCCAAACAAGAGCCTTCCAGTATGTGAGGTAAGTGTCTTCAAATAAAACCTGTTTGATACGTGCACTAAGATATGATTAAATGTTTGTCAATTCCACTTTAACTCCTGCTCTCTCACTAACAAATATACCTAAAAAAGACTGTCATGATGAATGGATGCTGTTCTATGAATTACTCGGCAAAGGCTATACTAGTGTTCATTAAATTTAAAAGCTTGTGGGTTAACCGACTGCAATGTTAAACTTTTGTTAAGGAAATGAAAAGATGTCAGGCCTTTGACAGAGGCGGCTCTGCTTTCACTTAGACTGAGTAATTAGATTATTTGATCAGCATAGCATGAAGTGATCAGAAGGATGGGAGCATTTGAAGCTCTGCTGTCTCATTTCCACCCTACAGCCGTGTGTAGTTTCTGTATGCAAGGGAACACATTCAAGTAGACAACCTTTGAGTCTCACACAGCGTGAAAGTAAGTAGTGAATTAAATTATATTTATATAGCGCTTTTTCTGCAGAGATTCAAAGAGCTTTACATAGTTAACCCCATTATCTATATCTTTAAGCTCCATTTAAAACAGTGTGGGTGGCACTGGGAGAAAGTGGGTAAATTGTATTGCCGTAGGACACAACGACAGTGACTTGGATGACGGAAGCGGGAATGGAACCAGAATCCCTAAAGTTGCTGACATGGCCGCTCTACCAAGCGAGCCACGTCGCTCCTTGTATAGTTGTGTACCACCTAACCTAACTCTATAAAGATATGAACAACACAGTATAGTTTTTATTGTAGGTTTTTTGTATTTAAAAGAGACAGATTACAATTATATATATATATATATATATATATATATATATATATATAAAATAAAATATTAAGATTAGTTCAGTTCAAAACTTGAAAGACAAACATTTTCATTGAAAACTCTTTGAAAATCTATATTGTTAATGTTATTTAGAAGAGCTGTAAACACAATGGCAGATCCTTGTTTTGACATTTGCTTGCAAACAGAACACTGGGCTCCACACTTGTGATTTACATAACAGAGGCGTTCCTCAAAGCAATCCTTCAAAGGGGAACTGCACTTTTTTTTTTTTTTTGCCTATCAATCACAATCATTATGACAGAAAAGAAGACAAATGTTGTTGTTTTTTCTGCTTTATAAAATATAAAAATCGGCTCGTTGTAGGTGGCTAGCAAGGCAACTAATATGAGCAATCTATTCTACCTCTAAATCAATTTAAAAATTTGCAAAAAAAATGTCAATACTTCATTTATGTTCTGTAACCCATATAGTAACCAAGCTGTAGCGGCATGGTTATTGTAAGAGGGAACACTAAATAATTATTTTTCTATGGTAGTGTTTCGGTATTAGCCGTAAAATCTAACTACAGTAAGAGACATGCTAGCCTCTACAACAACACGAAACGCGTTTGGGTTTGTAATGCACAACACTGCGATAAGACACCAATCTGCACTGACAGAGAAACATGAACACTCATAGTCCCTATGAAGTATTAGCCCACATTTCATGTTTTTTTTGTACACAGCTGGCCAGACAGCGCATGTACTGTAGTTATAATGACACTCATGACGTGCTGCTTGAATCATAATCAATTTTAAAGTGCCACACTCAATGGACAGTTGTTCGTCTGGTCCAGCTGGCCGGGGATGTTTCCTGTTAATTGTGGGTAAACAATCCATTTATGTTGAAATAGCTTGTCGCCAAGTTCCACATTTATAACGTCTTATAGCGTTGTCGATTTCTCCTCACTCTCCTAGCTTCCGTCTGCTCCAACGTTCCACCCTCTTATTTTTGTTCGCTTCTATAAGCAGCAGTATTTTTAACTTTAAAAGTAAAAGGTTGTAAATCCTCATTTGTCCAAACATAGTCAGCCATGATTTTAGAAAACAATTGTGTTGGATTCCGGAAGTTATTGTAATGAACGTGTCTGTTACTACATTATATATAGACTTGCAGTGTGTATATAAAACGTAGCTGGAGGGTTTTGAAGTTGTTTCAACGGGCTTTGTTGTTCTGTGTTGGCCCTGTGATGAGGTGGCGACTTGATCAGCGTGCACCCCGCCTTCTGCCCGAGTGGAGCTGGGAAAGGCTCCAGCAACCACGCGACCCCAAAAGGGACAAGCGGTCATGTAATTTTTCCGTTCATAGTCGGTAATCCGTCTCTTTTTATCCCTGTAAAAATATTTTAAAAAATGTTTTCCGTTTTTCGTCATTTTTTCCGACCTACAATGTGTGTTGCATTTTTGATCCGTCTCTTTGCCATACCTACCAACAACTACGTTTTTCATGTCATGAATACGGTTTTTGATAATCCGTTCCGGTTTATGGCTGCAGTGGCGATAACTATGGTTTTCCATTAAAAATTATTACTTAAAAATCGAAGCTACGTAGAGAAGCAACTCAACAAGCAAGGGACAATGATGATTGGTTGGTTTACGTATAAGAAAATCCTTGATTGGTTGGTTGGTTTACTATGATGAGTCACAATTGGTTAAGATTAGGGCAATACATTACAGACAGGCCAATCATAGGCAAGATAGAGCGGGTCATCGAACCAGGAAGGGAAATCACTCTAGACGCACACATATCAAATGACAATGAGAGTCAGGGAAGAGAAGAGGGAATATTCAAGTAGGAGATTTATATATTTAAATCAAACAAGTGGAAGATGGCAAAGGGATTCTATTTCTTCGATTTTTTTCTTTCAGCGATGTAGACGACTTCCAAGAAACCCACAATGCGTTTATTGGGCCACATTTGAAAAAATTAATGCATCTGGATTAAACAATGCACAACACATTAATTTTTGTTGTTTACCATGTAAGCCCAAATCAAAACTGCTCTCGACATGGAAGACGTGGAATACACTTTTAAGAACACACATGATTTGTGGCAGACATTTGATGACTTTTGCGACAGTATAGCCCGTCTTAATGCAAAATTTCATTTTAGAACAAGAAAGTAGCTGACATTTTGTTCATTATTTCTACTGTTTATATTTTGACATGTAATAGTGTAATCATTTTGAAACATAAATAACATGACTGCAAGATATTTGTTATTTCATGCTATAAATCACAAATGGATTTTCAGATAAAATAAGTTAGCTAATAGAATAAACTTTGTACTCTATGATTTTAGTATTTTGAGCAGTTAGAAGTAGAGAGGGCGTCAAAGAGTTTGATTGATTGAAACTTTTATTAGTAGATTGCACAGTTCAGTACATATTCCGTACAATTGACCACTAAATGGTAACACCCGAATAAGTTTTTCAACGTTAATCAATTCATGGTAAGACAGAAATTGGCTGTAAAATCCAAGGCAGAATCCACTAAAGCAGAAACAAAAAGGAAAACGCAAGCTACTCAGAAAATTTCCAGGAAATCTCATGTAGGAGCCATCAAAGCAAAAATGCCAAATTGATGTGTGAATGAACCAAAATAATGTTTAAATTAAGTAAATAACTAGATTAACCATCTGTGGCTGTGAAGTGAACACTAGTAAGGTTGTAAATACTGTATAAATATAGTTTTAATTTTCCTGAAAGAACTCTCCTGAAGGAATCAATAAAGTACTATCTATCTATCTATCTATCTATCTATCTATCTATCTATCTAGAGTAGGCTAACCCATGTGGTTCCTGTGGATGTGAACACACGTAATTACTGTAGTGACTAAATATCATAGTGACTGAAACAGACATGGTGATTAATTTAGATGAATAGGGTATTATGTTTTTATGTAAACTCTGTTGATCATTTTTCAATTCTTTAAACACTAAAACATATTTAAATGGTAAATTTTTTTGCAAATTTTTGTGTGTTCATTTGCTGAAAAAACAGGAGCTTTTGTCCCCCTTTACATCACCAGGGCAGCGCCCTGGACCCCCGGCTTATTTTCATTAAGTCTTTTTCATTAAGTTCAAATCACATGCCTGCAAGCGGTAGAAGATGGATGGAGGGATTAAGGCTATAACAGTGACTAATATTAGCTGCATCTTTCAAGAGTTGTTTTATCATCTTTAAAATAAATTAGTGTTCTTGTCTTTAATAAAAAATTGTGAATGATAAGCAAATTCCAAAAATAAAGTGCAGTTCCCTTTGAATTCCTCTCCTTTTTGGCAATTACAAATTCCGTGATGGGATTTATGTAACTAATGTGTTCCTTTTGTTTGTTTACTTCAGATGCAGTCAGTAATAATTTGTTCAACTTCTTTAGGTATACTAGTTATGTTTACTCAAGGTTCCATTTAAGGTCCTCTCTTTTTCATCTTTGGGCTAATTAACTGGTGCACAGCAAGTTCCGTTCAAACATTTATTGCAGTAAACTCTTAAAAAAAAAAAAAACACTTGAATGCTGTCACAGAGACCTTTTTTGCAGAAGGTCCTTAAAAAAGACAGCCCATACTTATGACACTGACAAAATTAATACAAAAAATCAAATGTCTACTGTATAGGACATTGGTTCTCTAGAATAGTGGTTTTCTAGAACAGTGGTTTTCAACCTTTTTTCAGTGATGTATCCCTTGTGAACATTTTTTTAATTCAAATACCCCCTAATCCAACCAAAGCATTTTTGGTTGAAAAAAAGAGATAAAGAAGTAAAATACAGCACTATGTCATCAGTTATTGATTTATTAAATTGTATAACAATGCAAAATATTGCTAATTTGTTGTGGTCTTTCTAGAACTATTTGGAAAAAAAGATAAAAAAATAACGAAAAACTTGTTGAAAACAAGTGATTCAATTATAAATAAAGATTTCTACACATAGAAGTAATCATCAACTTAAAGTGTCCTCTTTGGGGATTGTAATAGAGATCCATATGGATTCATGAACTTAATTCTAAACATTTCTTCACAAAAAAAGAAATCTTTAACATCAATATTTATGGAACATGTCCACAAAAAATCTAGCTGTCAACACTGAATATTGCATTGTTGCATTTCTTTTCATAGTTTATGAACTTATATTCATATTTTGTTGAAGTATTATTAAATAAATATATTTATAAAGGATTTTTGAATTGTTGCTATTTTTAGAATATTTTTGAAAAATCTCACGTACCCCTTGGCATACCTTCAAGTACTCGCAGGGGTACGCGTACCCCCATTTGAGAACCACTGCTCTAGAATATACAAAATAAGCCAAATAGTGAACAGGGAGGTCAGGCCCCCACTCTTTTGTTTTCTGGGTATGTAGCCCCCAAAATGATTCAATGGAATATCACTGACTTATGCACAAAAACTATGTTAGTATGAAAGTCAGGGAATTGAGACAGTGTTTTTAAATAACTTACCCCCTGTAGAATTTGAGTTAAACCATAAATTGTGTGCATTTTATCAGGTTTTATATTTAGAAAATGTGCTAACTTTCATTTTGTTTGTTTTTCTGTTATAGTTGTTTGTCATAATATACTGAGAAATCAAGACTCAGATTATTTGGTTCTCATATTTGTCTTTTTGTTGCCTCACTGGTACCAAAGTCTAACAAAAAGCAAAATGCATCGCATCAGTTCATCGTTTAGCTGCCTTTGTAGGAGTCTTTAACCTCCAAAGTTTATGTACTGCTTTAGGCGTATTTTTTTCACAGGCTTTTAAGAGTTACGAGTATTTGAATTGTGAGCTTCCACTCCATTGTTTGCTCTCGGTGGACTTGAACTGGCAATAATTTTTCATCAAAATTCCATATTGAAGTCTACACATGCTTGATGTTGACAGTCCAAATAAGATTGACAAGCTGGCAGGAGAAAAAAACATTTTAATGCATAAACCCCGAGGCAAAGTTTTGCTTGTACAACTCCAAAATACTGGTAAAAGAACATTATTTATTTATGATGTTTTCACTCAAAACACCAATTGGTTATGGTTGAAAGCTTTATTGCAATACGCCTGTCAAATACAAGATGACTGCCTTGAATAGTCTTACATTGTCAGTTCAAGGGGGCCAACACTTTCACAACACTCTGACAAAATTGCATTAATCAAAACTTATGTCACTGGTCAAATTTTGAAGCAAACAAACAAACCAGACTTCACGGAAGCCCATTTTGTCTAAAGATATTTATTAATCCACAAAGCCTGACAAGCAGATGAGATGTTTTCTGGGGATGTGAGATACTTAGAGCAAAAATAAAAACACAAAGCAACATTCATGGTCTTATTTATAGGCACTAGTGCATAATCATCCTTTCGCCTTGTACTTAAAGGCCTACTGAAATGAGATTTTCTTATTTAAACGGGGATAGCAGGTCCATTCCTTGTGTCATACTTGATCATTTCGCGATATTGTCATATTTTTGCTGAAAGGATTTAGTAGAGAACATCGACGATAAAGTTCGCAACTTTTGGTGCTGATAAAAAAGCCTTGTCTTTACCGGAAGTCGCAGACGATGACTTCACAAGGGTGAGGGCTCCTCAGATCCTCACATTGTTTTTAATGGGAGCCTCCAGCAGCAAGAGCTATTCGGACCGAGAAAACAACAATTTCCCCATTAATTTGAGCGAGGATGAAAGATTCGCGGATGATGATATTGATAGCGAAGGAGTAGAAAAAAATTAATAAAAAAAATAAAGTAAAAAAAAAACAACATTGCATTGGGACGGATTCAGATGTTTTTAGACACATTTACTAGGATAATTCTGGGAAATCCCTTATCTTTCTATTGTGTTGCTACTGTTTTAGTGAGATTAAATATTACCTGATAGTCGGACACAAGTGTCTTAAGGCCAGTGTCTAAGGAAGTCGACGGCAGATACAAGGACGGCGCAAACTCCACAGATCTCCGGTAAGAGGCGACTTTTTAAGACAATTTTCTCACCGAAACCTGCCGGTTGATAAGTGGTTGGGAACCATGTTCGCTTGACCGCTATGATCCATAGTAAAGCTTCACCTTCGGGAATTTTAAACAAGGAATCACCGTGTGTTTGTGTGGCTAAAGGCTAAAGCTTCCCACCTCCATATTTCTACTTTCACTTCTCCATTATTAATTGAACAAAAGATTCAGCAACACAGATCTCCAGAATACTGTTTAATTGCGCGATGAAAAGAGACGACTTTTAGCCGCAAATATCCATCCATCCATCCATCCATCTTCTTCCGCTTATCCGAGGTCGGGTCGCGGGGGCAGCAGCCTAAGCAGGGAAGCCCAGACTTCCCTCTCCCCAGCCACTTCATCTAGCTCTTCCCGGGGGATCCCGAGGCGTTCCCAGGCCAGCCGGGAGACATAGTCTTCCCAACGTGTCCTGGGTCTTCCCCGTGGCCTCCTACCGGTCGGACGTGCCCTAAACACCTCCCTCGGGAGGCGTTCAGGTGGCATCCTGACCAGATGCCCGAACCACCTCATCTGGCTCCTCTCGATGTGGAGGAGCAGTGGCTTTACTTTGAGTTCCTCCCGGATGACAGAGCTTCTCACCCTATCTCTAAGGGAGAGCCCCGCCACACGGCGGAGGAAACTCATTTCGGCCGCTTGTACCCGTGATCTTGTCCTTTCGATCATGACCCAAAGCTCATGAACATAGGTGAGGATGGGAACGTAGATCGACCGGTAAATTGAGAGCTTTGCCTTCCGGCTCAGCTCCTTCTTCATCACAACAGATCGGTACAACGTCCGCATTACTGAAGACGCCGCACCGATCCGCCTGACGATCTCACGATCCACTCTTCCCCCACTCGTGAACAAGACTCCTAGGTACTTGAACTCCTCCACTTGGGGCAGGGTCTCCTCCCCAACCCGGAGATGGCACTCCACCCTGTTCCGGGAGAGAACCATGGACTCGGATTTGGAGGTGCTGATTCTCATTCCGGCCGCTTCACACTCTGCTGCGAACCGATCCAGTGAGAGCTGAAGATCCCGGTCAGATGAAGCCAACAGGACCACATCGTCTGCAAAAAGCAGAGACCTAATCCCGCGGCCACCAAACCGGAACCCCTCAATGCCTTGACTGCGCCTAGAAATTCTGTCCATGAAAGTTATGAACAGAATCGGTGACAAAGGGCAACCTTGGCGGAGTCCAACCCTCACTGGAAACGTGTCCGACTTACTGCCAGCAATGCGGACCAAGCTCTGACACTGATCGTACAGGGATCAGACTGCCATAATAAGACAGTCCAATACCTCATACTCTCTGAGCACTTCCCACAGGACTTCCCGAGGGACACGGTCGAATGCCTTCTCCAAGTCCACAAAGCACATGTAGACTGGTTGGGCAAACTCCCATGCACCCTCAAGAACCCTGCCGAGAGTATAGAGCTGGTCCACAGTTCCACGACCAGGACGAAAACCACACTGTTCCTCCTGAATCCGAGGTTCGACTATCCGGCGAAGCCTCCTCTCCAGTACACCTGAATAAACCTTACCGGGAAGGCTGAGGAGTGTGATCCCACGATAGTTGGAACACACCCTCCGGTCCCACTTCTTAAAGAGAGGGACCACCACCCCGGTCTGCCAATCCAGAGTTACCGCCCCCGTTGTCCACGCGATGCTGCAGAGTCTTGTCAACCAAGACAGCCCCACAGCATCCAGAGCCTTAAGGAACTCTGGGCGGCTCTCCTCCACCCCTGGGGCCTTGCCGCCGAGGAGCTTTTTAACTACCTCAGCAACCTCAGCCCCAGAAATAGGAGAGTCCACCACAGATTCCCCAGGCACTGCTTCCTCATAGGAAGACGTGTTGGTGGGATTGAGGAGGTCTTCAAAGTATTCCTTCCACCTATCCAAAACATCCGCAGACAAAGTCAGCAGAACACCAAATAGTGCTGCTCTAATATTTCCTGAAAGTCTGTGACGTCACGTGCACGCGTCATCATTCCGCGACGTTTTCAACAAGAAACTCCGCGGGAATTTTAAAATTGCAATTTAGTAAACTAAACCGGCCGTATTGGCATGTGTTGCAATGTTAATATTTCATCATTGATATATTAACTATCAGACAGCGTGGTCGGTAGTAGTGGGTTTCAGTAGGCCTTTAATCCTGCAGAAAATCCATCAATGGGAGAAGTACAACCTCCTTGGTGGAGCATTCATGTAATCACTGGGAGGACAAACTACCCTTTAAAAAGCATGCAGCATAAAGGTTGAAACATACTCTCGTGTCACGTAGCCTGCGTCTCTGACTTTGTCTTGGCTTGTTTATAACTCTTCTGCGGGGCCTTGCTTGCAAAATTATTTTCCAAAGCTTTAGAGGGGATTGTTTTTCTGAGTGAACAACCACAACTCTTGTTGACTGACTATTAGCTTCCTGTGTGTTGTAATTGTAGTAAACATTAGCGACTAAAGCGTTTGTTGGAGCTAGAACTAATCATTTTGAAACAACAGTCACCTTTAATGTTTATATTTTATATTTATTCCATATTTCGAAGGAGAAGACGTTGGCAAAAGTGGGCTATGGGCAGAGGACACGGGGGAAGGAAAACCTGGAAGTTATGTGCTGACAAAAGCCGACCAATAACAGCTCTGCGGCTTGCGTTGCCGCTGACGCAAAGCTAGAATTTTTTTAACATGAACAATCATATTACAGTATTTATAAAGTATTTGCCCAAATTTCATGTTTTGTTTGTACACAGCTAGTATGCACTGTAGTTGTAATAACACACGATGTGCTGCATTTATCAGAAACAATATTAAAGTGATTCACTCAATGAACAGTTGTCCATTTGGTCAAGCTGGCCGAGGATGTTTCCAGTTGATTTGGGCACTCCGTTAAGTCGACATAACCTGGCTCAAAAGTTCCAGATTTGCAGCGTGACCAAGACGCACCAACTTCACATTTGGGCTTCCGTCTGCTCCAACTTCTTAAGTGGGGCGGCATAGCTCGGTTGGTAGAGTGGCTGTGCCAGCAACTTGAAGGTTGCAGGTTCAATTCCCGCTTGTGCCATCCTAGTTACTGCCGTTGTGTCCTTTGGCAAGACACTTTACCCACCTGCTCCCAGTGCCACCCACACTGGTTTAAATGTAACTTAGATATTGGGTGTCACTATGTAAAGCGCTTTGAGTCACTTGAGAAAAGCGCTATATAAATATAATTCACTTCACACTTCACTTCACTTAACCACTTTTTCGTGCTCGCTTCAATAAGCAGCAGTTTATCCTCCGTTTGTATATTCAGCTTCAAAAACATAGGGTTGTGAATCCTCGTTTGTCCAAAAATAGTCATCTTTGTTGTCTATTACCAAGTCTGCCATGGTTAGAACACAGTTGCGTGTTTGCTTCCAGAAGTAGGTACACATATTTGTTGCCGGAAGTCGGATGTGCGCTGCTATGGAAACGGGTAAAAAATGCGCCAGAAAGGAAGTCTCGCTGTTCATAAAAATGACTAAAATCTGGGAAATATTGTACATATTGCATATTGTTTTGAATGTGTACTACATTATATTTAAACTCACAGCGTGTATATTAAGCCTGTTGATGGAGGAGTTTGAAGTTGTTTTAGAGGCCTTTGAAGGCTACAACAGTGGCTCACATTAGCCGCATCTTGAAAGTTTTTTTTTTTTAATCAAATTTAAAGATCTGTACCCCCCCAAAACAGACATATGTCTTCTTGTCTCTCATAATGATTGTGAACGATAGGCAAAATTCCAAAAAGAAGTGCAGTTCCCCTTTAGGTAAGCAAGTTGTTCTTGTATCTCATCTTGAAATAGAACAGGATCAACTTTTTTTTATCCCACATTGAGGAAGTTTTCTAATTGAAGTGTAAAATTTACATGCAGTATGAGTACAATACAGACAAGATAGGATTAACATGACAAATAATACAGTAAAATTGGGAAAATAATACTAGGGCTGTCCAAGTAATGGGATAACGGAAGTTTTTTTTCAACAACTATTTGTTTTATTACATGATTTAACATACGTCCTGTGTGAGCCTTCAGTCCATACTGTAGCAGCAGCGTTCCAACTGATGAGTCACAGGAACAAATAGAGAGCAGTTATATGGACAAAGAAAAATATTGAATGGCAAGTTTAGCTTCAAAGCCCTGGCTTGTCACTCTTTATAAGACCAGAGTTATTTCCATCCACTGCTGAGTTGAGTTAAAAGTGTCATTGGAGTATTAGCTGCTGCTAGAGCAGGGCTTGGCAACCTTTACTACTCAAAGAGCCATTTTGACCCGTTTCAAGTAACAAAGAAGATAATGGGAGCCGCAATAATTCTCGCCAATATCTGCTGATGGTCACACAGATAACAATAATATGAAGCCATTTCCTTTGACGCCTTCTACAACATGTACAGTTTCCTGTTGTACGTGGCTTCCGTTGATACATGTACACGACTGCAAGGCATACAGTCAACAGCCATACAGGTTACACTGAAGGTTGTGATATAAACATCTTTAACACTTTTACTAATATGTGCCACACTGTGAACCCACACCAAACAAGAATGACAAACACATTTCGGGAGAACATCCTCACAGTAACACAACATAAACGCAACACAACAATTACCCAGAATCCCTTGCATCCATGACTATTTCAGGCTATATTATACACCCCGCTAGCACCAAACACCCTCCCCCCCACTCTCTCCGTGCGTCGGCTGAGGTGGACGGGGGTGCGTAATATAGCCTGGAAGAGTCATGGATGCAAGGGATTATGTGTAATTGTTATGTTGCGTTTATGTTGTGTTACTGTGAGGATGTTCTCCTGAAATGTGTTTGTCATTCTTGTTTGGTGTGGGTTCACAGTGTGGCGCATATTAGAGTGTTAAAGTTGTTTATAACACAACCTTCGGTGTAACCTGTATGGCTGTTGACCATATGCCTTGCAATCTCGTACATGTGACGATAGAAGCAGCAAGATGCATACGTCCAGCCGGCATGCAGATAGCATGGTGTAAAGGCGGGCGATGACATGTTGTAGAGGACGTTAAAAGTAAAGGCATCACGGCACGCCCTCAATATTGTTGTCCGAGTGAAAATCGAAGAATGTTAACCCCGGGTGATGTCCGGGAGATGCACCAAAATCCGGAAACCCCCCGAAACAATCGGAGGTGTCAGCGATTATGCAGCTGAGCCATATGCAGCTGAGCCACATTAGAGTGGCCAAATAGCCGCATGCGGCTCCGGAGCCGTGGGTTGCCGACCCCTGTGCTAGAGGATCACCATGTATTTCAACTTTGACTCACTGGTCAAGATTGCTTATGTTGACCGGAGTCAAAGTCAGTGTATGGCTCTTCACATCTCTATGTACCGCAGCACTGCTTGAAGGTCCAATGTGCACGATAGAATAGCTTTCTTTGCTCAGACGGCAAAGTGTTTATAAAAGTATTAATTGAGGTATGGGGGAAGACGTCAATGGGTCTTGTTTTCATGTTAGCATTTAAGCCAGCTAGCGATCATGCACATTGGCTTGTTTCTCTGAGAAAGAGCAATATCACTGGTCTAGGATTTGATCCAAGTGAGGTTATCAATCACACTTTTACAACAATTACAAATTTTGAATGTATTAAAAGTTTTATCATGATTTATCATTAATACGGTAATCGTTACATGCCTACACCAGAAGGGCAGAGTCTTCCCAAACAAGAGACTTTATTGATTTCTCCTAGGCACGATCACTAGCTACAATTCCTGCTACCCAAAGGATAGGCTGCTCTGTAGTTGAAGTAAGAGTGATACTATTATGCGAGGTAGTTACACATACTGTCCCTCACGCAATGTGTATTGTGTGGCTATTCAGTACACCCCTGTACCGTAGCAAAAAATCCAATACAAATGCATGTGCTGTTACAACCCTAGTGTTTGTTTTTAAGTTTTTTTCTCAACATCCCTTGTTTGTTGAAAATACTCCATCTTTTGGTAAGAAAGTTTTCCAAAAAACACACATGCTGAGGTAGTCCTTTGACGTTTTATGAACTGAGGTACGCTGTGGTCTTACACATGGTGTCTGACATAGTGTCCGACATATTCTTGATTTCTGCCCAAAATGACCTTCAGACCGCTGAGCTGATCTCACTTTCTGTCCGACATAGACAGAAATAGTTGGCCGGCATGGAAGAGGAACCAACTCATGCTGAAGCTCACCTGACCTTTTAAAGTGTCGCTTTGTCATGACCAAATAAGGAACTGGTGGTAATTACACGATTTTGTGCGTGTCTCAGGTGTGGGGGGTTTAGTATTGTAGTGTTTTCACAGTCCTCTATGTATGTTTTCATAGCGAATACTAGCAAATGCAGTGAATGTCATTTGCACTAAGAAATAATTGGAGAACCAATGATTTGTGTGTGTGTGTGTGTGTGTGTGTGTGTGTGTGTGTGTGTGTGTGTGTGTGTGTGTGTGTGTGTGTGTGTGTGTGTGTGTGTGTGTGTGTGTGTGTGTGTGTGTGTGTGTGTGTGTGTGTGTGTGTGTGTGTGTGTGTGTGTGTGTGTGTGTGTGTGTGTTTGGACCTACAGTGACCTGGTGAACGGCCTGGTGCTGTTGATGAACAGTAACATCAGCAGTCCTGTTAATCTGGTGAGTTTCTCTTTCTAAAAAACACATTTTGTTTATAAACTATAAGCCCTTGCCCTCAGATCTCACCATAACCTAAATTATACAGTGAAGAAAATAAGTATTTGAACACCCTGCTATTTTGCAAGTTCTCCCACTATGAAATCATGGAGGGGTCTGACATTTTCACGGTAGGTGCATGTCCACTGTATGAGAGATAACCTAAAAAGAAAAATCCAAAAATCCCAATCTATGATTTCTTAACAATTTATTTGTGTAATAAAGCTGAAAATAAGTATTTGAACACCAACATTAATATTTGGTAGAGTAGCCTTTGTTTGCAATTACAGAGTTCAAACGTTTCCTGTAGTTCTTCACAAGGTTTGCACAGACTGCAGGAGGGATTTTGGCCCACTCCTCCACACAGATCTTCGCTAGATCAGTCAGGTTTCTGGGCTGTCGCTGAGTAACACAGACTTTCAGCTCCCTCCAAAGATTTTCAATTGGATTTAGGTATGGAGACTGGCTAGGCCACTCTGGAACCTTGATATGGTTCTTACGAAGCCACTTCTTGGTTTTCCTGGCTGTGTGCTTTGGGTTATTGTCATGTTGGAAGATCCAGCCACGACTCATCTTCAATGATCTGACTGAGGGAAAGAAGTTTTTGGCCAAAATCTCACAATACATGGCTGCAGTCATCCTCTCCTTAATACAGTACAGTCGTCCTGTCCCATGAGCAGAAAAACATCCCCAAAACATTGATGCTACCACACCCATGCTTCACAGTAGGGATGGTGCTCTTGAGATGGTTCCCATCATTCTTCTTCCTCCAGACACGCAATGTGGAATTATGACCAAAAAGGTCAATTTTGGTCTCATCTGTCCACAAAACTTTCTCCCATGACTCCTCTGGATCATCCAAATGGTCATTGGCAAAATTAAGACGGGCCTTAAGATGCGCTGGTTTAAGCAGGTGAACCTTCATGCCATGCATGATTTCAAACCATGACGTCTTAGTGTATTACCAACAGTGACCATGGACACAGTGGTCCCAGCTCTTTTCAGGTCATTGACCAAGTCCTGCCGTGTAGTCCTGGGCTGATTCCTCACCTTTTTTAGCATCATTGAGACCACACCAGGTGATATCTTGCATGGGGCTCCACTCCGATTGAGATTGACCGTCATGTTTAGCTTCTTCCATTTTCTAATTATTGCTCCAACAGTAGACCTTTTTTCACCAAGCTGCTTGGCAATTTCTCCAGAGCCCTTTCCATCCTTGTGGAGTTGTACAATTTTGTCGCTGGTGTCTTTGGACAGCTCTTTGTTCTTAGCCATGCTGAATTTGTGGGTCTTACTGATTGTATGGAGTGGACAGGTGTCTTTATGCAGCTAACAACCTCACGCAGGTGCATCTGATTCAGGATAATACAGTGGAGTGGAGGAGGACTTTTAAAGGCGGACTAACTGGTCTTTGAGGGTCAGAATTCTAGCTGATAGACAGGTGTTCAAATACTTATTTTCAGCTGTATCACACGAATAAATTGTTAAAAAATCATAGATTGTGATTTCTGGATTTTTCTTTTTAGGTTATCTCTCATACAGTAGACATATACTTACGGTGAAAATTTCAGACCCCTCCATGATTTCTAAGTGGGAGAACTTGCAAAATAGCAGGGTGTTCAAATACTTATTTTCTAGACTACACTAATCCAACCTTAACCAGCCTAATCATACCTCCCAACCAACTAACCTTAAACCATTACATAGCCCTAATCAAACCCAAACCACCTTAAATCATCGTCCTACCTCTAACCCCAACTCTACCTAATCCTGCCTAAACCACTTTAAGCCCTATTCCTACCTGAGCCACTTGTAGGGTAGCATAGAAACCCCAACTCTAAATCCAACCCTCTGTTTACCCTACCATAAACCCTAAACCCTTACCCTACAGCTCCAGTTAAAATGTATTGCCCTACCTTTATCCAATTCAAACCACCCTGAACCACTCTCAGACCCTAAAACGGTATCCAAATTCAACTAGTATTGTTTGACCTTTACCCTCCCTACACAATTTCAACCTTAAGCCCTTACCATACCCAAATAATGACCGTGACCTTCGTGGGTTGTTACGTTAACGGCAAGCATTGCAAATTTCAGCAACTACACAACTCCATATATCTCATACATATATACCCTAAGTATTACAACCAACATTGGATTCTACGGTGGTAATAATAGAATACATTGCACTAACCATTCTAACTAAGGGTGTCAGATTACCACCAAAAGTAGCAATACCTCAATTTTTACTTTTAAGTTTGAGTGAAGAATGCATGAAGAATTAACTAGCGACCTGATAAGTCCGAAAGAGATGATACAGTATTATGTGCTCACAGATGATACCTGGTGGTTGTGTGAGCACACAGCGGCTCTCTCCCATTGATTCTCCCCACGGTTTTCTCTATGCTTTGTCATTTAAGAAATCACAGACTGTCAGAAAGTACTCAATAAGTAATTCAATAACTCAGTAATTCAATAAACATGAAAAAACAAATGCAAACATAGATGTTTTCAAAAGCGATTTTCCTCCACATTAGTTTTAGATAAAATCCATCGACACAAGTGGAGTTTAAAAAAAAAAAAAAGGCTTTCCATATACAGTAAAAACACATTCACCGGCTGTCATGCACATTTTGTCGAAGCCAAAAAAGCAACACATGATTGGCACATAACACATTAGTATCTTTAAAACCAGCGAGCACATTCACAGAGCACAGGAGACAACAAGGGCAATTTTCAATTATTCCTGCAATTAAGTTTGATACTCCTGCCCTCATTCAACCCTAACCACCCTAAACCCTAATCCTACCTCTAGACCCAAACACCCATGCTCTTACCCTAATCTGACCCTAACTACCCTAAACCCTAATCTTACCTCTAAACTTAACCATTTACTGACGCAAACCCATCCTTAACAACCCTAAACACTAAGGCTGAATCCCAATTCTCGCCCTCACCCTAAGGCAAATCATTCACACTTCTTATTACAAGGGTTATTAGTATGAAAATCAGCAATGCTTCTTAAAAAGAATCACCAAAGACAGCACACACCCTGGCTTCCACCTGTTCGACCTGCTACCATTGGGCAGGCATTACAGGTGCATCAAAGCCAGACCAAACAGGCTCAGAGACAGCTTCTTTCCCAGA
Organism: Nerophis ophidion; assembly: GCF_033978795.1. NCBI lineage: Eukaryota > Metazoa > Chordata > Actinopteri > Syngnathiformes > Syngnathidae > Nerophis > Nerophis ophidion. The sequence goes on from NC_084629.1 coordinate 15,063,631, forward strand.
GCTGTCACCATGATGAATTCTAACTTATAATAATAATAATAATTCAGCCCTATACAATATCCCACCCTAAAACCCTACTGTGCAATTCTACCGTCGAGTGCAACACGTCCGACACTGATTGTTATTTATGACACTGATTATTTATTACATCGGTACTCTTGTCTTGTTGTGTATATTGTACAGTATTTTGTATTTCTATAGTGTTTTGTATATTGTACAGGATTGCTTATTATTTTTATTGGATAGTAGTCGGTTTATTTCAATTGTTAGTTTTTCCTTTATTACTCTTCTGTTATTTATTTTTACCCCATATTTGTTCCCACACCCGCACCTTAAGTTGGAGTCCTTAATCTCGTTATAACCAAATATAATGACAATAAAGTCCATTCTATTATTACTTACATTTTTGTCCTTACTGCTCAACCTTCTTCTCCACACTTGGTTTAGAGCAGTGGTTCTCAACCTTTTTTCAGTGATGTACCCCCTGTGAACATTTTTTTAATTCAAGTACCCCCTAATCAGAGCAAAGCATTTTTGGTTGAAAAAAAGAGATAAAGAAGTAAAATACAGCACTATGTCATCAGTTTCTGATTTATTAAATTGTATAACAGTGCAAAATATTGCTCATTTGTAGTGGTCTATCTTGAACTATTTGGAAAAAAAGACGGAAAACTTGTTGAAAAAATAAACAAGTGATTCAATTATAAATACAGATTTCTACACATTAAAGTAATCATCAACTTAAAGTGCCCTCTTTGGGGATTGTAATAGAGATTCATCTGGATTCATGAACTTAATTCTAAACATTTCTTCACAAAAAAAGAAATCTTTAACATCAATATTTATGGAACATGTCCACAAAAAATCTAGCTGTCAACACTGAATATTGCAATGTTGTATTTCTTTTCACAGTTTATGAACTAGCATTCATATTTTGTTGAAGTATTATTCAATAAATATATTTATAAAGGATTTTTGAATTGTTGCTATTTTTAGAAAATGTTTTAAAAATCTCACTAACCCATTGGCATACCTTCAAGTACCCCTAGGGGTACACGTATCCCCCATTTGAAAACCACTGGTTTAGAGGACTATACACCAATTGCCACTTAGCGTTTCCGTTAAACTAATAGGAGAATTGGGAAACCACTTGTTCGATGTGAACAGGCAAAACTGAGGCCAAAGGACTAAAGAGATTTAGCCTAATACTACTTCTAACCTTAACTGTAATTCTAACACAACCCTAACCAGTATCTTACCCAAACTTATGCCGTCTTACAACTAAACTTCAACGCAACTCAAACCCCCTAATAGTTACCCAGACCAGCCAATAAATTTTGATTCAGAAATCTTGGTGAAGATAGTTTATCCCTAAGATGTGGGTATGCATCTCCATGTGTGTACGTTCAATTTTTATGTATTTTCTATCTGCAGGGTAATCCAGAGGAGCACACCATACTGGAGTTTGCTCAGCTCATCAAAAGTCTTGTCGGTAAGCTGTCGGATCGATCAACATAGTTGTCATTCTATGTGTCTATACAATCTTTTGACCCCCACTATCTCACTGCCGGCCAAGCCCCCCGCTGCCTTCCTGCTTATCTCTTAATGTCCTTCACCTATTGTGCTTTCCTTGTCCTTGCACCTTCCTCCTCCTTCATTCATTTTAAGGCGCCTCTGCATTAAGATGCTTCATGAATGATGAACATATTCTGCTTTGCCGCCATTAAAGCATGATATACTGTTCGACTACAATGAAGAGAATGTTAGCTACATTGAAAGGGCAGCATAGTTAAATGTGGTTTTCAACAGCAGAATAAAAAGACAAATGATGACCCTCAGACATGCAGTATAATTCAACGCTTGATTCCTATTTTCAGTTGTGATCAAAATGATTCAACCCCCACACAATTTTGGTGTTTTAGCAAGTTGGACATTTATTCCGTATTTTGTTTATAGTCATATCAAATAAAGATGCATTAAATAAACAAATGCAACTTGAATTACAACATTATATTTCGTAACATACCAGACGGTGTCATTTCTCTTAATATCTCATTGACAAAATTATTCAACCCCTTGAAGATCATAACTCTTAAGAACAGAATTTGAATAAGGTCTTTTCAATTTTGGTATTTTGTAAAATGCAGTGTTACAATTTAAGTTGCATTTGTCTATTTGACACATCTTTATTTGATATGGCTATAAGCAAAATACGGAATAAATGTCCAACTTGCTAAAACACCAAAATTGTGTGGGGGTTGAATAATTTTGATCACAACTGTATTCTCCACATGTGGAAGTGTCCTTGAGCAGGATACTGAATGCCTAATTGCTCGTGATGCTGCATCATCAGTGTGCCTTGGAGCTGGCTATTAGCACTCTACATCTGCTGCCATCATTCTCGTGTGATGTAAAGCCTATTGAAAACAGGTGGAGAGACTTAATGGGACGCTGCGAGTGCAGCACATCATTACACAAAACTCTTGATGGCCTGCTTCACACAAGACAAAGTTGCCGGGCAACAGCGCGACTTCCCCACTCGAGTAGCACGTCACGTTACTTCGACTTACCCACTTGAGTGGCATGTCCCGCTACTTCAATCTACAAGGACGGGTTTATTTCATCCTTCATTCAAATACCAGAAATCGTACTTTGGGTGTAGTTAATCTGCTGTTTGCATGCTAAGCTGCTAACCCAAGCACTGTTTTACAAATGTACTTTGAAAAATTCGGGCATTAGATCACCACTGAATATGGTAAATGGTAAATGGGTTGTACTTGTATAGCGCTTTTCTACCCCTTTTTTAAGGAGCCCAAAGCGCTTTGACAGTATTTCCACATTCGCCCATTCACACACACATTCACACATTGACGGCGGGAGCTGCCATGCAAGTCGCTCACCAGGACCAATCAGGAGCAAGGGTGAAGTGTTTTGCCCAAGGACACAACGGACGTGACCAAGATGGTAGAAGGTGGGGATTGAACCAGTAACCTTCAGATTACTGGCACAGCCACTCTACCAACTTCGCCACGCCGTCCCAATAAGGACCCTTTGCTTTCTTACACTTTTGTAATGTTAATGCAAACACGGCAGATGTAGCTGTGCCCATAAGCACTTGTCTCGGTGGTTGGTAGCAAAACATTCTGTCTCATTCTGTCCTTATGGATGCAGTGGATCTTTTTGGTAATGGCATCTTTCCGGTATATTCATTACCAAAGAGGCTGTAATAGCACTCAGAAGTAAACTAAAGACCTCTGCCATGGCATAGTACTTCCTGTTTTTGCATTAAACAGTGTACACTCTGACAAAAACGGTGCAGAATATGATAACAATTGGCCTTTTAGAATTATGTTATCGTTACGCTTCGGCTTTTTGGACAGGAAAAAACATTTTTTACATGTCCTGTCCTGCCTCTCAGGCAAATCATATTGTTGATGTAAATGCCTATATCTGCTATACAGACATGCTTTACAAAAGAGAAGTGTGAGATACTTTTTTTGTTGCCTTGTTTGTATTTGATTTTATTAAATTTAGGGGTTTAGACCAAGAGACAACAACAATAAAAACAGCAACAGAACAACATCAGCAAATATGATATGTATGCCTGCGCCCGCCCGCAATAGCCCAACTCTGCAGAGTCCACACCGACAACCCCTTTCAAAACCTGCACAGCCCTCATTCTCTACGTGAACACTATATCCGAGCTGCCCATAAGGCAATGTGTTCACATAAGTCCAAACCGGGTATTTACGCATCTTAAAGGGGACTAAAGCCAACGCATTCCACCCACAGGCCGGCACCCAAGCCAGCCAGCAAGCCAACAGGCTCCCACAATTCCATTCCACTTCTCTTTAAAAAGAAGTGATTAAAAAGTTTAGAGCTCTGTGTTTGTATTTATTGTTTCTGCAATCAACAGCATGCAAACTCAAAGACAAGTTAGAAGATTGCAACAAATGGCCATTATAGTGCAGGGAGAACGCTTCAATAGTAATTAAAACTAAAAACAAAAAATTGATTTCCTAAAGGTAATGATAATAAAGATTTGGTGTTCCAAATGCACTTTAAAGATTTTTGCAACTAGCAACATACACTCTGTCTAGAAAGAAGTAGCAGATCGCAATGAATGTTTTTGGCAGGGGGAAATTTTTCTTGAAAGAAACTTTTTTCAAAAATCATGTAATGTTGTATTCGTCTTTTGGATTTACCTTTTTTGCAGTCAGCAGTAATGCACTCTGAGAATAAGGCAGTAGATGGCCTTTAGATGATGGGGAACGCCTCTTTTGTTACATCTGACTGTGCTAACAAAAATAATGGCCCCTAAAAAGATAGCTTACATTTTTCCTGTTATTATTGTATTTGAAGAATCAATTCCTAAATAAAATTTGTACTGATTGAATGTTGCATCCTTGGTACACTTTCTCTTGCTATTGTATTGCTTGCTATTTTATTTCAAAATTGCATTTTTGTGACTGTTTTATTAATATTTCAAGTTTAAACTGTCCAATGTTGTTTATTATGAAGACAGAAAAATTAGTTACAATTGTATTTTGTAACACAACTGAGACATTTCCATTAAATGCAGATCGGATCGCAACGTGATTAATCAATTTAAAACCTCTTCAGACTTATGTACTTGTGTTACACCACATTTTAAACATTAAATTGCTTTATAAAGCCACCACATTTTAAACATTAAATTGCTTTATAAAGCCACTTGGGTGATGGGTCAAATGCAGAGAATAATTTTGCCACCCCTAGTGTGTGTGTGTGACAATCATTGGTACTTTAACTTTAATATACTTTATGTCCATCTTTTGATCTGCCTGTAGTAAATATGAATGGAATTACCTAAATGGAGGGATTTTCTCAACAATTTTGAGGTGAGATTAAAAAAAGATTAATGAGTTACAGATCATAATTTCTCTTTTATTTTAATCACGTCAGCACTGTTCTTTAAAAATTACATCACTGTTCCTATTGTTGTTTCTGAGGCAGCGAGTACATTTCTATAGTGACTAAAATCCCCAAAACAGAATATGAATTACCCAAAGTATAAGTATATTTTCCTGATATTAGGAATAGAAGGACAATACCATTTGTAAACGCATCGTTGGGTTTTTATATAAATACATTTTATCGTATGTTCTCATGGAAACCTTTAAATCTTCAATCTCAGTCCATTCTGTCCACTCCCACAGTGAGCCAAAGTCATATCCAGTTCCTACCCGAGGCCCAGGATGACCCACAGAGGCGAAGACCCGACATTCGAAAAGCCAAAACGATGCTCGGCTGGGAGCCAGTGGTATGGAACACACACAAACATATTGATACACTTTTTCTTATTGCATTTATATGTATACAGGATTTTTGTGGGTCATTAAAAGTAATTAAAATTGATTTTTCAAAAATTAGGGCCTTAAATGATATTAAAAAGCATTTAAAAAAAATCATGGAATTGTACACCTGGGCTGATAGTAAATTAGTCAATGAATGGAACATCCATCCATTTTTCTACCGCTTATTCCCTTTGGGGTTGCGGGGGGCCCTGGTGCTTATCTCAGCTACAATCGGGCGGAAGGCAATGTACACCCTGGACAAGTCGCCACCTCATCGCGGATTAATGGAACAATGAATGAAATGTCCATGTGTGTTTCTTTTCTTCTTCTCTGGCTTTCAAACTGAATACAAAAGGTTTCAACACCTGATTGTCATGACAGTAGAATTAAATGTACACCCACATCGCCTCGCTAGTCGGAGCTCACTAGTGAAAAGCACAATTGCAAAAAATATGATGGCAATGGAAAAAAAACAGGGTTTATTGCATTGTTATTATTATATATTATGGTTACAGTAGTGTCTAACTTGGCAACAGTTAATCTAAACATTTCAACAATTCAAAATTATCATTGTGGAATGATTAAAATTTTGTCTTTACAGACAATTGTAGGCTATTGACTATAATAGGAATCTGCAGTAGAATATAGGCACTAAATTGTTTTAAGTTGCATTAAAAAGCCATTAAAACATTCAATTAGATTTGCTGATACCTGCAGAAACCCTGTTATAAACCTTCATTTTAGTTAATTAACTGAAGTTGACATAATTTTATGTCCCATATGCACACAGACAAATAAATATATCATTAGAAACCTCCGAGTATTTTCTTAAAACAACATATGAGACAACTTCATTAGCAGCATCAGAAAATTCCAAGTTGCTATCACCACTCAGAAACGTGTTAATTAGCTTTTTCATGTGATGTAAAGCATTTGCTACAATGTGTTAATAACGACAAAAGTTTGAGCAGTATTTGTTTAGTGACTTTACCCAAAAGACATTTTGCATCATTTTAATACAATAAAAAATTCAACATTTAACAGTGACAAAAAAGTAAGTCAGACTCATAAACCGCCTCTAAATGAAAGAAACAATGTTATTTGCATTTTCATTGACTTGGTTTTAAAAAGTGACTGTTCGCTTTGAAGCGTTAAGAGGTCATCATAAATCTCAAAATGAGCTTAGTTTTCAAATGTCTTCTATGTATCAACGTTTGTTTTTTTCTGTAAGTATTGAGTGGGCACTTAATAAGTTGCGCTTGCAAAGACCAGAGCTGCCAACTCTTCTAGATTCTGTAGGAGCCTCACGGGATTTTGCCCATGTCTACCGACATCCCGACTGGGTTTAAACATCTTCAGACACTGATGTTTTTGTGTGGATATGAATTTTTTTTATCTGACCGGACGTTGATTGGGTGACAAGGAGGTTGTCGTTCAACAATGTCCTGATTGTAAAAAAACACATTATTGTCGGCCGTAATCTCGCCAAAATCTCAACATGCAGCTGTCTTCTTTCACATACCGGATCCCCCTCTTTCCTTTTCTTCCTAGTGTGCTTATCCCATCACCAGTGAGGACAAGGCTTCTCATGTAAAAGACTTCACAATTAAAATTAATAAAGTCCATGTCCACACAAACATTTAAAAAAATGCAGATTTCCCCCACCTGGTGTGTGTGTTATGCATATTTTGTAGAATCAGAAGCCTGCAAAACATGGCTGGCTTGGTCCTGCATTATAACACCTCTATTCATCAATGTAGTAACGCATTACATACTCGGCCAATAAAGCTGATTCATATTCTGATATTACATGTACACTGATGTGTACATTGTCTTTGAAACATAGCCCAGAAAACATGAATATTTTTTGCTAGTTGACTGCTGCACAAAATGATAACCTCTATCCTTGTTCATTTTGTGGCACACAGGCCCATTTTTGTGGCCCTTTACTTAACTTCTTTGTTTAGTTTAATTGGAACTAAGCTTCCTTGGCAGGCTAATGGGTAAATATAGTATGCCAATCTTGAATCTGACCAGAAAAAACATTAACAACAATAACGATGCAAACTGAAAAATGACCGCACAACCAAAACACATTAGGCAACACAAAGAGCAACTTTCTGTATGCAAGTGGAAGTATTTGACTGTCTCCCTCGAAACTCAACAGGGTCAAAACATACCATTTTAACATTAAATTGTACATGTATAATGACTTAAGGCCTACCAAAGCTTACTTTCCTTCTATTGTTAGATAAAGATAACACATTTCGTCACATGGTTAAAACCTCAATCTGAAGATAAACTTTGTGCGGCCATTGGTTTAAACCATCCCCGCAGGCACAAGACATTGATTCAACATTGATTATACATAAATATCATTTAAAACTGACTTCGAAACAACGGTTCAAAATAGTTGTATTTGAAAATGGAGACTACTTTGATGTCTAATATTGCATCCACTTTATTGGTTCGGAAATTCCCACATTTCAATGGTCAAAATAATGTCAAAACCTGACATTGAATAAACGTAATCAAAAAGCATATTATTTCAACATTGTGTGTGTGTTGTAGAATGTTGGTTTGGAAATGACGAAAATTCAATGGTCAAATTGTCAGAACCCAACATTGATTAAACGTCATCAAAAAGCATGTTGTTCCAACGTTAAGTTTGAAACCACGGTGAAAACTTGTTAAATTAGGTCTAATGTCCTGTGCCTGCTGGGATAGGACATAATGTTGCACAAATGTTATGGCAAAAACCCAAACCTCCGCTCCCCTCGTGCACTGAAAGGAAATGTGTTCCTGTTATTCATACAATGAAGAAAATACGTTTTTGAACACCCTGCTATTTTGCAAGTTCTCCCACTTAGAAATCATGGAGGGGTCTGAAATGTTCACGGTAGGTACATGTCCACTGTATGAGAGATAACCTAAAGAGAAAAATCCCGAAATTACAATCCATGATTTTTTAACAAGTTTTTCATGTGATACAGCTGAAAATAGGTATTTGAACACATGTCTATCAGCTAGAATTCTGACCCTCAAAGACCTGTTATTCCGCCTTTAAAAGTCCTCCTCCACTCCACTGTATTATCCTGAATCAGATGCACCTGTGTGAGGTTGTTAGCTCCATAAAGACACCTGTCCACCCCATGGAATCAGTAAAACCCAAACATTCAGCATGGCTAAGAGCAAAGAGCTGTCCAAAGATACCAGAGACTAAATTGTACAACTCCACAAGGATGGAAAGGACTAAGAAGAAATTGCCAAGCAGCTTGGTGAAAAAAGGTCCACTGTTGGAGCAATCATTAGAAAATGGAAGAAGCTAAACATGACGGTCAATCTCAATCGGAGTGGAGCCCCATGCAAGATATCACCTTGTGGGGTCCCAATGATGCTAAGAAAGGTGAGGAATCAGCCCAGGACTACACGGCAGGACTTGGTCAATGACCTGAAAAGAGCTGGGACCACTGTTTTCATGGTCACTGTTGGTAATACACTAAGACGTCATGGTTTGAAATCATGCATGGCACGGAAGGTTCCCCTGCTTAAACCAGCACATGTTAAGGCCCGTCTTAAGTTTGCCAATGACTATTTGGATGATCCAGAGGAGTCATGGGAGAAAGTTTTGTGGAGAAATGAGACTAAAATGGACCTTTTTGGTCATAATTCCACATTGCGTGTTTGGAGGAAGAAGAATGATGCGTACCATCCCAAGAACACCATCCCTACTGTGAAGCATGGGGGTGGTAGCATCATGCTTTGGGTGTGTTTTTCTGCTCATGGGACAGGACGACTGTACTGTATTAAGGAGAGGATGACTGCAGCCATGTATTGTGAGATTTTGGCCAAAAACTTCTTTCCCTCAGTCAGATCATTGAAGATGAGTCGTGGCTGGATCTTCCAACATGACAATAACCCAAAGCACACAGCCAGGAAAACCAAGAAGTTGCTTTGTAAGAACCATATCAAGGTTCCAGAGTGGCCTAGCCAGTCTCCATACCTAAATCCAATTGAAAATCTTTGGAGGGAGCTGAAAGTCTGTGTTACTCAGCGACAGCCCAGAAACCTGACTGATCTAGCGAAGATCTGTGTGGAGGAGTGGGCCAAAATCCCTCCTGCAGTCCGTGCAAACCTTGTGAAGAACTACAGGAAACGTTTGACCTCTGTAATTGCAAACAAAGGCTACTCTACCAAATATTAATGTTGGTGTTCAAATACTTATTTTCAGCTTTATTACACAAATAAATTGTTAAAAAAAATCATATATTGTGATTTCTGGAATTTTTTCTCTTTAGGTTATCTTTCATACAGTGGACATGCATCTACCGTGAACATTTCAGACCCCTCCATGATTTCTAAGTGGGAGAACTTGCAAAATAGCAGGGTGTTCAAATACTTATTTTCTTCACTGTATATTATATATAGAAATACTGATTGGAGTGTGGACTTGAGAAGCCCTGTTGACAATTGCCTACTGGAAATGTTGAGTGATTTGACGAATGTTGAGGGAGACAGCACCTTCTTAGAATGGTAAGGAGTCATAGCTGCTGCACTTTCTCCCCTGCAGATAGCGCCGTCAAGCAATTTAAAAAAAAAATCAATTAATTATGATCTGTAGTTATTTGTAATTAATGTATTCTCTAATCTCTAAGCCCTCAACTTTAGGTATTTTTACGTAAATGAATTACATTATTACAGCACCTTGTAAAAAAAAATGTGGAATCATCAGCCTTGAAGGAGGTTCATTCATTCTGTTTAATTTTGTAGGAAAACAGATAACATAACAAGGCAGTAAAATGGTTTATCAAACAAAACAGAAGTCATCATTATGGGTCCACCAGGTGCAGAAGCTAACTCTCCAATCAGCTAAACAGACTCAATAACTCCACAGTGACGTTTTGGTGAATTTACTGATACATTTTTAAAAACTGGAACAATATAAACAGAATCCCATTGTAAGTTGACAACGCTAGCACAGACACTCGTGAACATGTTAGCTAATGCTAACAACGCTCGCTTGATTACATTATGATAGCACATACAATATGCATGAAAAAACACTCCTACAGATATCACAGATGGGTAGGTTTGGTAAGTATAAAACGTTTTATTTCCTTGTAAAACCTACAAACATTGCTTGGAGTTATGAATAAAGAATCTTTATGAAAATAAACACTATGGACTACTACAAGATCAAACTTGTACTTCCGGTTGAAAACACTAAATGGAAGGACAGTGCAGCATCTGCGTTGAACGAACTCGTCCAAAAGATGGCACCTTAGCACAAACTAGGGATGTCCGATAATATCGGATTGCCGATATTATGAGCCAATAAATGCTTCAAAATGTAGTATTGGAAATTATCGGTGTCGGTTTCAAAATTATCTCAAGGATGATCAGTTGAAACAGGATGCCCCTGGCCTCACTTTTGAGCTTTATGGTAAAGGCTGTGAATAGTTATATACAGGTAATTTCTTAGATTTTTTTTGTTTTTTGGGAATAAGCGGTAGAAAAATGGATAGATGGATATATATAAATTTGCAAAAAATTATAAAAAAAGGGGGTTTCCACGTTGTCATTTTGGGGTATTGTGTGTAGAAATTTTTGAAGATGCAATGAATGTATTGCATTTTGGAATAACGATGTAACATAACAAAATGTGGAAAAGTGAAGCGCTTAGAATACTTTCAGAATACGCTGTAGCTGATATTTTTTAACAGATTGTTAATCATTGAACATTACTATTATTTTTCAATGAAAACCAAAAGGATGTCCACACTTACTGATTGAAAAACAAGAAAAATATTGTTTGGGTGTATTTGTCCTATTTAATCACCAAATGGCGCCAGAAAACAATAAGCATAATTCTCAGAGCTTTGATGAGCGTAAACGTGTTAAACTTCCATTATAGTGCTGAAATGCAATGATACTTTTGGGGGGCAGTTATATGTAGCATGACAGATATTTATAAAAGACTTGTGTGAACGTAATATAGTCAACCAAGCCTGTTTACTTTCTCTCTCATCCAGCTCAGTAGGCACTGTAAAAAATATTTTTTGTCTAATTGTCCACTGTATCAAATCAATATTGTCACAAATTACTGACTTATTCAAGGCTGTAAATACCTAAACTCAAATTCCACTCCCAACTTTATTTTTAATTTTTTCTAAATACTGCATATTTTGTATTTTCCCATGATAAAATAAAATCTGATAAAGATAGATCAGAAGTTGTTAAAAGATTTAAAGTTAAAAAAAATACATAAATGTATTGCTGACTTATGACACTTTCATGAGTGGATCCCTTATGGGTCATAAGATTCTGTGTATAGTCCATCTAAAGGTTGCACAAGGGTTAACACAATAGCACATATGCTAATTATGACTAATTAACGGCATGATATTTTGACAACCCTAATCAAAGCACTTTCAATTTAAGTTGTCAAATTATGCAGCGAATCAAAATCTGCGACTCGGTGGGGATCCACTGTAGTCCATTTTGGCACCAAGGCTTTTTCATGGGAAGTGATAGATAGATAGATAGATAGATAGATAGATAGATAGATAGATAGATAGATAGAAACCCCTTTTCCATATGAGTTGGGAAATTACGATGGATTTATATAAAATCGGAATACAATGATTTGCAAATCGTTTTCAACCCATATTCAATTGAATGCACTACAAAGACAACATATTTGATGTTCAGACTCATAAACTTTATTTATTTATTTTGCAAATAATAATTAACTTAGAATTTCATGGCTGCAATACGTGCCAAAGTAGTTGGGAAAGGGCATGTTCACCACTGTGTTACATCACCTTTTCTTTTAACAACTCTCAATAAACGTTTGGGAACTGAGGAAACTAATTGTTGAAGCTTTGAAAGTGGAAATCTTTCTCCCATTCTTGTTTTATGTAGAGCTTCAGTCGTTCAGCAGTCCGGGGTCTCCGCTGTCGTATTTAACGCTTCATAATGGGCCACACATATTCGATGGGAGACAGGTCTGGACTGCAGGCGGGTTAGGAAAGTACCCGCACTCTTTTACTACGAAGCCACGCTGTTGTAACACGTGCTGAATGTGGCTTGGCATTGTCTTCCTGAAATAAGCAGGGGTGTCCATGAAAAAGACGGCGCTTATATGGCAGCATACGTTGTTCCAAAACCTGTATGTACCTTTCAGCATTAATGGTGCCTTCAAAGATGTGTAAGTTACCCATTCCTTGGGCACTAATGCACCCCCATACCGTCGATAACAGTCTGGATGGTTCGCTTCCACTTTGGTCCGGATGACACGATGTCGAATATTTCCAAAACCAATTTGAAATGTGGAGTCATCAGACCACAGAACACTTTTCCACTCTGCATCAGTCCATCTTAGATGATCACGGGCCCAGAAAAGCAGGCGGCGTTTCTGGATGTTGTTGATAAATGGCTTTCGCTTTGCATAGTAGAGCTTTAACTTGCACTTACAGATGTAGCGACAAACTGTATTTAGTGACAGTGGTTTTCTGAAGTGTTCCTGAGCCCATGAGGTGATATCCTTTAGAGATTGATGTGCCATCCGAGGGATCGAAGGTCAAGGTCATTCAATGTTGGTTTCTGGCCATGCCGCTTACGTGGCGTGATTTCTCCAGATTCTGTGAACCTTTTAATGATATTATGGACCGTAGATTTTGAAATCCCTAAATTTCATGCAATTGCACTTTGAGAAACGTTGTTCTTAAACTGTTTGACTATTTGCTCACGCTGTTGTGGACAAAGGGGTGTACCTCGCCCCATCCTTTCTTGTGAAAGACTGAGCGTTTTTTGGGAAGCTGTTTTTATACCCAATCATGGCACCCACTTGTTGCCAATTAGCCTGCACACAAGTGAGATGTTCCAAATAAGTGTTTGATGAGCATTCCTCAACTTTATGAGTATTTATTGCCACCTTTCCCAACTTCTTTGTCACATGTTGCTGGCATCAAATTCTAAAGTTTATGGTTTTTTGCAAAAAAGGTTTATCAGTTTGAACATCGAATATGTTGTCTTTGTAGCATATTCAACTGAATATGGGTTGAAAATGATTTGCAAATCATTGTATTCCGTTTATATTTGCGTCAAAAACAAATTTCCAACCCATATGCAAAACGGGGTTTGTAGATAGTACTTTATTGATTTCTTCAGGAGAGTTCTCTCAGGAAAATTAAATTTCCAGCAGCAGTGTACAGATTTGAGATATAATTTAAAAAGTAAATACTAAATAATGGGGTTATGTTAGTGTTTTGCATCCCCCGTCATCCTAGTACGCAGCCCCCTTCCCCCCAGAGAGGAGTTGTACTGTATGATAATTTAGACACAACCTCCATGTAGTCAAATCAAAATATGAATGTGTTTTTGTGTGTGTGTGTTTGTTTTTGTGACAGGTGCCCCTGGAAGAGGGTCTGAACAAAACCATCCAGTACTTCAGCAGGGAACTGGAGCACCAGGCCAACAACCAGTACATTCCCAAACCCAAAGCGGCCCGCATGAAGAAAGGTCGACCTAGACACAACTAAACACGCGGACCTATGTTTTTGCCAAGGTGCATTCTGGGATATTTATTTTGGAGAAGAAGAAGACTTTTGATTGTCCTGTTGCCTTGATGAAGAGCTGCAAGTTGCACTGTAAGGCGCCAAAACAAGCCTGAATCCGATTATTTAAAACACAGCCTATGCTATCTTTTTTTTTTGGTTTGTTTTGGGTTGAATTTGTACTTCCGCTATTTAAATCTCTTGCAGCGCTTCAGTGCTTTGTGTTCTTCTTAATAGATTTATTTGGAGACGAGACGATTAGCACGTTTCCTGGCGAAAGAGAGACTGTCACTGTGACATCGTTGCTTCACTTTGGGGAACAGCTCACGTCAGGATGTGCATTATGCGTATCAGGTGATGATGCTATTTTAATAAAAATATTTACAAGAACTCGCCATAGTAAGGAACATGTGTACAACCATGTATTTCTGTTCATTTAGTTTATTAATCAAAAAATGTCGATGTGCTTTACATGATTAGGATCAACAGTGATGGAGCAACAAATATTTTACATTTTTATAATTAAAATGTAAGTCATAATTGTTTATAATTATCAATTATATCTACAGTGTACATATATATATATATATATATATATATATATATATATATATATATATATATATATATATATATATATATATATATATATATATGTGTGTACGTGTGTACGTGTTTGTGTGTGTATATATATATATATGTATATATATGTGTACGTGTTTGTGTGTGTATATATATATATATATGTATGTGTGTATGTATATATGTACAGTATGTATATATATATATATGTGTATATTTATATATTTGTATGTATGTATATATATTTGTGTGTGCGTGTATATGTAAGTATGTGTATATATATATATATACACAGTACATATGTGTGTATATATGACTATATACATATATCCATCATCCATATATATATATATATATATATATATATATATATATATGTATCTGTGTGTATACATATATATGTGTATATATATATATATATATATATATATATATACATATAATGGAAAATAATTTCGCCTCACCTTATGTGTGTGTGACAATCATTGGTACTTTAACTTAATATATGTGTGTGTATATATATATATATATATATATATATATATATATATATATATACATATACATATACGTGTATGTATGTGTGTGTGTGTGTATATATATATATATATACATATGTATATGAACATGTATGTGTGTGTGTATATATATATATATATCTATATATATATATATATATACATATGTATATACATTAGGGGTGTAACGGTACACAAAAACGTACCTCGGTTTAGAGGTCACGGTTCGGTTCATTTTCGGTACAGTAAGAAAACAACAAAATATAATTTCTTGGGTTATTTACCAAATTTGCAAAATCTTCCACCAAAAATATGTTTCTTACTGGAATATTTGATGTGAAGCAATCGGAACCTTAGGTCAATAATTCATCATAACGTTGATTTCGATTCAATATTATTTTTTTTAGCAATGACAGTTTAAAAGCAAAATAAACAGCTTTGTTTTATTAGTCAACATTGAAACTTTTTGTAAATTACATTTAACCTTCAAGCTTTTTTATTTCACTTTTGATATGTTTTTGTTCACTTTAATAGTATTTTTAGAATGTGCCGTGGGCCTTTAAAACATTAGCTGTGGGCCGCAAATGGCCTCCGGGGCACACTTTTGACACCCCTACTATTGATAATAAAAAATTTAATCTGATAAATCAATGGATAAAAAGCCAAGCCTGGAGACGCATGCACATTTATCATAACTCTCTTGCTTTCTGCCCCTCCCTCACGAATGTTGTTGTGCGCACAATGTTTTTTTTTGTTGTTTTTTTGTTTTGTTTTGTTTTTTAAACCCATTCTTAAAGGCCTACTGAAACCCACTACTACTGACCACGCAGTCTGATAGTTTATATATCAATGATGAAATATTAACATTGCAACACATGCCAATACGGCCGGCTTAGTTTACTAAATTGCAATTTTAAATTTCCCACGAAGTTTCCTGTTGAAAACGTCGCGGAATGATGACACTTATGTTGACGCGTGCTTGTGACGTTATTGGTTGTAGCGGACATTTTATCCCAGCACCACTCACGGCTAAAAGTCGTCCGATTTAATCCCATAATTACACAGTAGTCTGGACCTCTGTGTTGCTGAATCTTTTGCAATTTGTTCAATTAATAATGGATACTACAAAGAAGTATGCATTTGGTGGAACGCGGTGTATTTCGGCCGGCTGTAGCAACACAAACACAGCCGGTGTTTCTTTGTTTGTTGTGAAGCTTTACTATGGAACAGAGCGGTCAAGCGAACATGTTTCTCTACCACATGTCAACCGGCAGGTTTCGGTGTGAAAATTGTGGTAATAAGTCGGCTCTTACCGTAAACATGAGTGGAGCTTGTGTCGTTCCTCCTGCAGCTGTCAAAGAGGCAGCTGCGACTTTCTTGGCTCCTCCATGGCTTCACTCAGAGACACTGGCGGTCACCACACCCCTCTGACTTTCAGGTATGACTTTATAATCCGACTAAAACACTATTAACACAATAAGCAGATATGGGATTTTCCAGAAATATCCCAGTAAATGTGTTTTATAACATCTGAATCGCTCCTGCCCTCGTCTTTTCTTTTTTTTCTTCTAGTCCTTCACTCTAACTTTCTTCATCCAGGAATCTTTCAGCTTCTCTCCAATTAATGGGCAAATTGTCGCTTTCTCGGTCAGAATTGCTCGCGCTGCTGGTGGCTATGATTGTAAACAATGTGCGGATGTGAGGAGCCCTCACACATCGGCTTCTACTTCCGGTAAAGGCAAGGATTTTTTATTAGCGACTAAAAGGTGCAAACTTTATCGTAGATGTTCTCTACTAAATCCTTTCAGCAAAAATATGGCAATATCGCGAAATGATCAAGTATGACACATAGAATGGACCTGCTATCCCCGTTTAAATAAGAAAATCTCATTTCAGTAGGCCTTTAATGTGTATATATATATATATATATATGTGTATATATATATATATATATATATATATATATACAAGTATATATATATAAATGTATATATATGTATTTATGTGTATTTATATATGTATGTGTATATAACAGTACGTATATTTGTATGTGTGTCTGTATATATATATATATATATATATATATATATAAAGTTGATTGTTTTTTGTCTGTCTCTAACCCTTATGCTTTGTTTTTCAAAATGAGATACCATTAATTTAAAAGGAAAGTGAAGAGAAAGATTTCGGACTTTGTTTTTTAAAATAAAAGACCACACAGAATACAGTGAAAAATAAGTAATACAACATAAAAGCCCCCTATAGAGTTAGTTCCTAAAATAGAATATTCAATAAAAATACATGTATAACTACTTTGATGTTAATTTGAAGTTCTCTCTGTCCTGTTTTAGCTACTCATTTAAATGGGAACTTTGTTTTTTCAGATTGAAAGACCATACAGAATACTATAACAATTGGTAAAAAAAAAATGTGTTCACTTGGTCTGTTAAATGGGAAGTAATCTAATTGAGAGGAAAAATATCAGATTTTTTCATGATAAAAGACCATACAACTCCAAGTTTTAAAAAAACAAAACACATTTTAAGTCTATTATTTTAATTCTATCAGCTGTTATTTACCAGTACAATTCATCATGGTCATATATTAACTACCTGTAAAACCCTACAAAAAATGGTATACAAAATAGGGTTCAATCCTCAGGGTCTTTTTCTGTGGAGTTTGCCTGTTCTCCCTGTGACTGCGTGGGTTCCCTCCGGGTACTCCGGCTTCCTCCCACCTCCAAAGACATGCACCTGGGGATAGGTTGATTGGCATCACTAAATGGTCCCTAGTGTGTGAAAGTGAGTGTGAATGTTGTCTGTCTATCTGTGTTGGCCCTGCCATGAGTCGGCAACTCTGGTGTACCCTGCCTTCCGCCCGAGTGCAGCTGGGATATGCTCCAGCAACCCCGAAAGGGACAAGCGGTAGAAAATGGACGAATAGTTGCAATACATTGTAAAACAAAATGTTTTAAGCACTCGATGTACAATGCTAAGTGATATTGTTGGACTTTTTCAAACACAATAAACCGGGAAAAAAACATTAAGGCATAGGAATGTTTCAAAATAAAATACTTTTTTGTCAGTTCCGTCTGTTTTGAGTAGAAAGTTGAAGAAACTCTGGACTTCTAGGAAAGCATGTTTATTTATTGTTGTTCAAAAACAATGAAGGCCTACTGAAATGAGATGTTCTTATTTAATCGGGGATAGGAGGTCCATTCTATGTGTCATACTTGATCATTTCGCCATATTGCCATATTTTTGCTGAAAGGATTTAGTAGAGAACATCGACGATAAAGTTCGCAACTTTTGGTCGCTAATAAAAAAGCCTTTGCTTTACTGGAAGTAGCAGATGATGACGTCACAAGGGTGAGGGCTCCCCACGTCATCACATTGTTTTTTTAATGTGAGCCTCCAACAGCAAGAGCTATTCGGACCGAGAAAGCGACAATTTCCCCATTAATTTGAGCGAGGATGAAAGATTTGTGGATGATGATAGCGAAGGACTAAAAAAAAAAAAAAAAAAAAGGCGATTGCATTGGGACAGATTCAGGTGTTTTTAGACACATTTACTAGGATAATTCTGGCAAATCCCTTATCTTTCTATTGTGTTGTTAGTGTTTTAGTGAGATTAAATAGTACCTGATAGTCGGAGGGGTGTGTCCACAGGTGTCTTGACGCCAGGGAAGTCGACGGCAGCTGCATGGACGGCGCAAGCTCAGCTGATCTCCGGTAAGAGGCGACTTTTTACCACAATTTTCTCACCGAACCCTGCCGGTTGACAAGTGGTCGGGAACCATGATCGCTTCCATAGTAAAGCGTCACCTCCGGGAATTTTAAACAAGGAAACACCGTGTGTTTGTGTGGCTAAAGGCTAAAGCTTCCCACCTCCATCTTTCTACTTTGACTTCTCCATTATTAATTGAACAAACTGCAAAAGATTCAGCAACACAGATGTCCAGAATACTGTTTAATTGCACGATGAAAAGGGTATCGATCCGTTGTGGTGAAGAAGGAGCTGAGCCGAAAGGCAAAGCTCTCAATTTACCGGTCGATCTACGTTCCCATCCTCACCTATGGACATGAGCTTTGGATCATGACCGAAAGGATAAGATCACGGGTACAAGCGGCCGAAATGAGTTTCCTCCGCCGGGTGGCGGGGCTCTCCCTTAGAGATAGGGTGAGAAGCTCTGCCATCCGGGAGGAGCTCAAAGTAAAACCGCTGCTCCTCCACATCGAGAGGAGCCAGATGAGGTGGTTCGGGCATCTGGTCAGGATGCCACCCGAACGCCTCCCTAGGGAGGTGTTTAGGGCACGTCCAACCGGTAGGAGGCCACGGGGAAGACCCAGGACACGTTGGGAAGACTATGTCTCCCGGCTGGCCTGGGAACGCCTCGGGATCCCCCGGGAAGAGCTAGACGAAGTGGCTGGGGAGAGGGAAGTCTGGGTTTCCCTGCTTAGGCTGCTGCCCCCGCGACCCGACCTCGGATAAGCGGAAGAAAATGGATGGATGGATGGATGCACGATGAAAAGAGGCGACTTTTAGCCGCAAATGGTGCTGCGCTATGTCCCCTCCAACCCGGGGCGTCACGCGCACGCGTCATCATTCCGCGATGTTTTCAACAAGAAACTCCGCGGGAAATTTAAAATTGCAATTTAGTAAACTGAAAAGGCCGTATTGGCATGTGTTGCAATGTTAATATTTCATCATTGATATATAAACTATCAGACTGCGTGGTGGGTAGTAGTGGGTTTTAGTAGGCCTTTAAGGCATAGGAATGTTTCAAAATATTTTTGTCTGTTTTGAGTAAAAAGTTGAAGAAACTCTAGACTTCTAGGAAAGCATGTTTATTGATTGTTGTTTCTTCGTCATGACATCATAACATTTTGACTTCATTTTCCTCCACAACAAGCCTGTGTGTTTTGTGTCTACGCTGTTGGGTTGTGAGCAGGAAGCGGGCGTTGTCGTCACGTCAGTGGCGCTAATAGTAGTCATAGTTGACGTTGGCGCCGTGTCGGTAGGAGTTTGGGTCACGCGGGCCGATGGCCGCGTTCTCGTCGTAGTGATGCTGTCGTCCCTGGTCGGAGGAGCGTGCGTGGTCCATCCAGTAGGACAGGTCGGTCTCCAGCCTCTGGCCACAAAGAAGGAACAAACGTGCTCGGTGAAAAGGCCAACAAAGCTTTTGACAGCTTTGACCTTTCAGGGACGCGGCGGCAAAGGTCGTCCACAGAGGTGTCATGCGAGTGTACAAGACCCTCGTGTATTACAAGTGTGTGTTAATTGTCTCCCTGCTTGGCCCCCTCCCTGTGAATACCATCTGATGTGTTATTTACACATGCGACACATGTGCCGCATTAATATATACGCTTTAATACTAAATCCACTGACCGCTTATATTTAATCCATGCTTGTGACCTGGAGTGGTGCCGCTTTAACATTTTTTTAGCCGCCGCAAAATGTCAGGCATGTGTGAGGCAGCATGCAAATATATGCTAATGAAGTGCTCCAGTTTGGCAACTACTGCACACACTATACTTGCATGAGTGTGAAGTAACAGCTCCTCTTCATTTTCACATGTACAGTACAGCTACAGAGCATAAATATGGAAATGTTTAAATCGCCAAAATTACAAGTGATATGGGCTTGGAAGTATTTCACAGTGTTTCATTTAATCTGTGTAGTGTATGGCTTTCACTTTTTAAAATTATTAAAAAGGATTTTACTTTTCAAGCTGTGCCCGAAGTCGTAACATACAGTGCTTTTAGCAGTGTGGAGAAGGCATGTATATTTTTAAAAGTTCCTTTTTTATCCATGTTTTAAGCAAATAATATTTTCCCATGTGTACACTTTGGGTTTTTACTTTAGGTACATTGGTAAACTCTATGTTTCACCTTGAAGGCGCTGGAATGTCTATTTTGGAGTATAATGTACTCCCTTTTTGTGGAGTATGCCTTATCGCTTTAGAAAAAAAAAAGGATCTCTTTCTTTCTGGGCTGGACGGAGCTGTTTTCATACTAAATAAGTTGAATCTTTCCGTTGGATTTTTAGACCGCTTCTATTCATAGCATTGTGAGGGCTGGTCTCCTAAAACTTAAGTAAAACTTGATAACATTGCTATACTGTCTTGGTGGTCCTTCACTGAGAGGAAGACTGGTTGGACGCAGCAGCAGCCACAAGGGTGAAGCCACACTTTTTCTGAACACCTTAATTAAAAAAAAATGCATCAAAAGAATAAAACAGATTGCATTGATACAGACTGCAATAAGGTGGTGACTTGTCCAGGGTGTACGCCGCCTTCCGCCCCAATGCAGCTGAGGCAGGCTCCAGCACCCCCAGCGATTCCGAACGGGACAAGCGGTACAAAAATGGGTGGATAGGGCAATTTTTATATTTTTTAATTATATCATTAAGTAAGTTTCTGTAAAAAAAAAAAATGGAATTAGGCTTAGTTTAGACAAATATATTAACATCCATCCATCCATCCATCCATCCATCATCTTCCGCTTATCCGAGGTCGGGTCGCGTGGGCAACAGCCTAAGCAGGGAAGCCCAGACTTCCCTCTCCCCAGCCACTTCGTCTAGCTCTTCCCGGGGGATCCCGAGGCGTTCCCAGGCCAGCCGGGAGACATAGTCTTCCCAACGTGTCCTGGGTCTTCCCCGTGGCCTCCTACCGGTTGGACGTGGGTGGCATCCTGACCAGATGCCCGATCCACCTCATCTGGCTCCTCTCGATGTGAAGGAGCAGCGGCTTTACTTTGAGTTCCTCCCGGATGACAGAGCTTCTCACCCTATCTCTAAGGGAGAGCCCCGCCACACGGCGGAGGAAACTCATTTCGGCGGTTTGTACCCGTGATCTTATCCTTTCGGTCATGACCCAAAGCTCATGACCATAGGTAAGGATGGGAACCTAGATCGACCGGTAAATTGAGAGCTTTGCCTTCCGGCTCAGCTCCTTCTTTACCACAACGGATCGGTACAACGTCCGCATTACTGAAATATATATATATATATATTAACATTTAGAAGGTATTTCATGTTGCACGTGTTTTCTTTAATATTTCAAACAAGAAACAATTATGTAATTTGTAATTCTGAATTTCTTAGACCAAAAAAATGCAATAAAAGTAATCAAATTTAGAAAATATTTGTATAGTTTGATCATTTTAGTTTTTTTAAATATAGAATTTGGAAAATATAACCAGAATATGCATTACGTTTTGTTGTTTTTTTTGTCAGTAATCCTTATAATACACCAATAGTTTGATACAATTATATAAAATCATCAATGATTGGCCAAAAAAAAGTAATTCATGTATATTAAAATATTAAAAGTAGCCATTTATATATACAGTATACAAACCTCGTTTCTATATGAGTTGGGAAATTGTGTTGGATGTAAATATAAACAGAATACAATGATTTGCAAATCCTTTTCAACCCATATTCAGTTGAATACACTACAAAGACAAGATATTTGAGGTTCAAACTCATAAACTTTATTTTTTTTTTGCAAATAATTAACTTAGAATTTCATGGCCGCAACATGTGCCAAAGTAGTTGGGAAAGGTCATGTTCACCACTGTGTTACATCACCATTTCTTTTAACAATACTCATTAAACCTTTGAAAACTGAGGAAACACATTTTTTTAAGCTTTTCAGGTGTAATTTTTTCCCATTCTTGTTTTATGTACTGCGATGAGGTGGCGACTTGTCCAGGGTGTACCCCGCCTTCCGCCCGATTGTAGCTGAGATAGGCGCCAGCGCCCCCCGCGACCCCAAAAGGGAATAAGCGGTAGAAAGTGGATGGATGGATGGATGTTTTATGTACAGCTTGGGGTATTTTAGGCTTCATATTGCGCCACATTTTCAATGGGAGACAGGTCTGGACTACAGGCAAGCCAGTCTAGTACCCGCACTCTTTTACTATGAAGCCACGCTGTTTTAAAAAGTGACTTGGCGTTGTCTTGCTGAAAAAAGCAGGGGCGTCCATGATAACGTTGCTTGGATGGCATCATATGTTGCTCCAAAACCTGTATGGACCATTCAGCATTAATGGTGCCTTCACAGATGTGTAAGTTACCCATGCCTTGGGCACTAATACACCCCCATACTATCACATATTCTGGCTTTTCAACTTTGCACCTAGAACAGTTCTTTTCCTCTTTGGTCCGGAGGACACGACGTTCACCGTTTCCAAAAAACAATTTGAAATGTGGACTCGTCAGACCACAGTACTCTTTCCCACTTTGCAGCAGTCCATCTTAGCTGAGCTCGGGTCCAGCGAAGTTGCCCCCGTTTCTGGGTGTCGTTGATAAATGGCTTTGGCTTTGCATAGTAGTTTAACCTGCACTTACAGATGTAGCGACAAACTGTAGTTACTGACAGTGGTTTTCTGAAGTGTTCCTGAGCCCATGTGGTGATATCCTTTACACACTGATGTCGCTTTTTGATGCAGTACCGCTTGAGGGAACGAAGGTCTGTTTTATCATCGCTTACATGCAGTGATTTCTCCAGATTCTCTCAACCTTTTGATGATTTTACGGACCATAGATGGTGAAATTCCGAAATTTCTTGCAATAGCTCGTTGAGAAATGTTGTTCTTAAACTGTTTGACAATTTGCTCATCTATTTGTTCACAAAGTGGTGACCGTTTCCCAATCCCTGTTTCTGAAAGACTGAGCATTTCTCGGAAGCTGCTTTTATACCCAATCATGGCACCCACCTGTTCCCAATTAGCCTGCACACCTGTGGGATGTTCCAAATAACTGTTTGATGATAATTCTTCAACTTTATCAGTATTCATTGCGACCTTTCCCAACTTCTTTGTCACATGTTGCCGGCATCAAATTCTATAGTTAATGATTATTTGCACACAAAAAAAGTGTTTATCAGTCTGATTATCAAATATGTTGTCTTTGTAGCATATTCAACTGAATATGGGTTGAAAATGATTTGCAAATCATTGTATTTCATTTATATTTACATCTAACACAATTTCCCAACTCATATGGAAACGGGGTTTGTATGTGTGTGTGTATGTATATATATACTGTATATATATCTATATATATATATATTTATACTGTATATATATATGTATATATACATATATATATATACAATACCATACATATACATGCATACTAGAGATGCGCGGATAGGCAATTATATCATCCGCAACCGAATTACCAAAGTTGCCATCCACCCGCCATCCACTCGAACCAAATTTTTATCGGAGAAAGTCGTCATCCACCCGCCGTCCACCCGAACCAACATTTTATCGGAACCGTACCCGCTCGCCAACCGCCCGCTGAAATACATCAGAGGTCGGCCGCCTTTACCACTCACAGAGCTATTTTAAACCTGTTTCACAGAGTAATGAAGACAATTGGAGCCGCTAACCTTCTTCCGACTATCCTTTAGCGTTCATCATGATGACAAGAATAAGGGCGTGCTGTGAAGCCATTACCTTTAACACCTTCAACAACATGTACGAACCAATTGTTAGTCCGGCAACATGTTGTGTGCAGCTTCCGCAATCACACGTACAAGATTGGAAGGCATACTGGGTGATACAGAGTACACTGATGGTTGTGATATAAACAACTTTAACACTTACTAATATGCGCCACGCTGTGAAGCCACACAGTACAAGATTGACAAACACATTTCGGGAAAACATCCTCACAGTAACACAACATAAACGCAACATATAACAAATACCCAGAATCCTTTGTATCCGTGAAACATCCTGAATATATTTTGTACCCCCGCGCCCCCAACCTGCTAGGGGTGTATAAAATAGTCAGGAAGTGTCATGAATACAAAGGATAATGGGTATTTGTTGTGTTGCGTTTATGTTGTGTTACTGTGAGGATGTTCTCCCAAAATGTTGTTGTTGTTCTTTATTGGTGTGGCTTCACAGCGTGGCGCATATTACTAAGAGTGTTAAAATTGTTTATATCACAACCATTAGTGTACTCTGTGTCACCCAGTGTGCCTTGCAGTCGTGTGCGTGTTGCCGCGGAAGCCACACACAACATGTTGCTGGAATGACAAGCAATTCGTACATGTTGTAGAAGGCGACAAAGCCAATGGCTTCATAGCACGCCCTAATACTTGTTATCTGGGTGACTACCGACAGTTATTCTAGAGAATAATAGCGTCTCCTATTGTTTTCTATGCTTTTTGACACGGGTCTTAAATGGCTCTTTGAATGGAAAAGGATACCGATCCCAGAACCATGTATTTCAAATATTTCCGGATGGTTAAACCGTCACCCGCCCGAATATAATTAAAATCTATTTTTTCATCATCTTACCCGGACTCCGCGGATGAGACCGCAAACGCGCATCTCTAATGTATACTGTATATGAATATGTGTATATGCGTATGTACAGTCATGGTCAAAGGGTTACATACACTTGTAAAGAATGTAAAGTCATGGCTGTCTTGAGTTTCCAATTATTTTTACAACTCTTATTTTTTTTTTTGTGATTGGAGCACATATTTGTTGGTCACAAAAAGCATTCATGAAGTTCGTTTTTTTTATGTATTTATTATGGGTCTGAAAATGTGAGCAAATCTGCTGGGTCAAAAGTATACATACAGCAATTTCACTGCAATAAGGCGCTTTTGGTAGCCATTCACACGCTTTTGGCAAGCTTCTGGTTGAAATTCTGATCACTCTTGACAAAATTGGTCCAGTTCAGCTAAATATGTTGGTTTTCTGACATGGACTTGTTTATCAGCATTCTCTACACGTTTAAGTCAGGACTTTGGGAAGGCCATTCTAAAACCTTAATTCTAGCCTGATTTAGCCATTCTTTTACCACTTTTGACGTGTGTTTGGGGTCATTGTCCTGTTGGAACACCCAACTGCGCCCAAGACCCAACCTCCGGGCTGATGATTTTAGGTTGTCCTGAAGAATTTGGAGGCAATCCTCCTTTTTCATTGGCCCATTTACTCTCTGTAAAGTACCAGTTCCATTGGCAGCAAAACAGACCCAGAGCATAATACTACCACCACCATGCTTGACGGTAGGGTGGTGTTCCTGGGATTAAAGGCCTCACCTTTTCTCCTCCAAACATGGGTATTGTGGCCAAACATCTCAATTTTTGTTTCATCTGACATCACATTGACAAAGATAAGAGCTTCTAGAGGAAAGTTCTGTGATCAGGTTGGGTCTTGGGCGCAGTAGGAGAGTTCCAACAAGACAATGACCCCAAAAATACGTCAAAAGTGGTAAAGGAATGGCTAAATCAGGCTAGAATTAGGTTTTTAGAATGGCTTTCTCAAAGTCCTGGCTTAAACCCCATTGAGAACATGTGGACAATGCTGAAGAAACAAGTCAATGTCAGAAAACCAATACATTTAGCTGAACTGCACCAATTGTGTCAAGAGGAGTGGTCAAAAACTCAACCAGAAGCTTGTGGATGGCTACCAAATGCGCCTTATTGCAGTGAAACTTGCCAAGGGACATGTAACCAAATATTAACATTGCTGTATGTATACTTTTGACCCAGCGGATTTGCTAACAATTTCAGTAGACCCATAATAAAATCATAAAAGAACCAAACTTCATGAATGTTTTTGTGACCAACAAGTATGTGCTCCAATCACTCTATCACAAAAAAATAACAGCTGTAGAAATGATTGGAAACTCAAGACAGCCATGACATTATGTTCTTTACAAGTGTATGTAAACTTTTGACAACGTATATACAAACCCCGTTTCCATATAAGTTGGGAAATTGTGTTAGTTGTAAATATAAACAAAATACAATGATTTGCAAATCATTTTCAACCCATATTCAGTTGAATATGCTACAAAGACAACATATTTGATGTTCAAACTGATAAAAAAAATGTTTTTGCAAATAATCATTAACTTTAGAATTTGATGCCAGCAACACGTGACAAATAAGTTGGGAAAGGTGGCAATAAATACTGATAAAGTTGAGAAATGCTCATCAAGCACTTATTTGGAACATCCCACATGTGTGCAGGCTAATTGGGAACAGGTGGGTGCCATGATTGGGTATAAAAACACCTTTCACAGGAAAGTATGGGGCGAGGTACACCCCGTTTTCCATAACTGCGTGAGCAAATAGTCAAACAGTTTAAGAGCAACGTTTTTCAAAGTCTAATTGCAAGGAATTTAGGGATTTCAACATCTACGGTCCATAATATCATCAAAAGGTTCAGAGAATCGGAAGAAATCACTCCACGTAAGCGGCATGGCCGGAAAACAACATTGAATGACCGTGACCTTCGATCCCTCAGACGGCACTGTATCGAAAACCGACATCAATCTCTAAAGGATATCACCACGTGGGCTCAGGAACACTTCAGAAAACCACCGTCACTAAATACCGTTCGTCGCTACATCTGTAAGCGCAAGTTACAGCTCTACTATGCAAAGTGAAAGCCACTTATCAACAACATCCAGAAACGCCGCCGGGTTCTCTGGGCCCGAGATCATCTAAGATGGACTGATGTAAAGTGGAAAAGTGTTCCGTGGTCTGACGAGTCCACATTACAAATTGTTTTTGGAAATATTCTACATCGTGTCATCTGGACCAAAGGTGAAGCGAACCATTCAGACTGTTACCTACGCAAAGTTCAAAAACCAGCATCGGTGATGGTATGGGGGTGCATTAGTATCCAAGGCATGGGTAACTTACACATCTGTGAAGGCACCATTAATGCTGAAATGTACATACAGATTTTGGAACAACATATGCTGCCATCTAAGTGCCGTCTTTTTCAGCAAGACAATGCCAAACCACATTCAGCACGTGTTACAACATCGTGGCTTTGTAAAAAAAAGAGTGCGGGCACTCTCCTGGCCCGCCTGCAGTCCAGGCCTGTCTCCCATCGAAAATGTGTGGCGCATTATGGAGCGTAAAATACGACAGCCGAGACCCCAAACTGTTGAAGGACTAAAGTTCTACATAAAACAAGAATGGGAAAGAATTCCACTTTCAAAGCTTCAACAATTAGTTTCCTCAGTTACCAAACGTTTACTGAGTGTTGTTAAAAGAAAAGGTGATGAAACACATTGGTGAACATGCCCTTTCCCAACTACTTTGACACGTGTTGCAGCCATGAAATTTTAAGTTAATTATTTGCAAAAAAAAAATAAAGTTTATGAGTTTGAACCTCAAATATGTTGTCTTTGTAGTGCGTTTAATTGAATATGGGTTGAAAAGAATTTGCAAATCATTGTATTCCGTTTATTTTTACATCTAACACAATTTCCCAACTCATATGGAAATGGGCTTGTACATATACATATATGTATGTATATATACACTGTATAAAAACATATATATATATATATATATACACATTTTCTGTACTGATTTTCCAGTTTTAACGTGACTAACATGTTTCCTTGTATCCCACCTGCTCGTCGTAGCCCATGTACATAAACTGCATAATCCATTGCTGCACGTCCGGCCTGCTGCGGTCCCAAATGTTCCTCTTGGTGCGACTCAGCTTTGCCAGAAACTCTTGAGCTTTGGATGGAGGCATGGCCACTGAGGCCTTGGAGGAGGTCGATGCAGCTGCCTCTCCTGCCACTAGATGGATGACGAAGGTAGGAAATACATGTTGGGGGGGATAAAAATATTAACATTCTGGATACATGTCTTGCATTAGCTGGCATGCTGCGTTCAATACGTCATGTGAGGCACATACCATCTCGTTTTCTTAAAAGCTGGTGCAGTTTCTTGCCATCGCTTGTCACTTCTGTTAGGGCAAGAGACAATCTTTTTTTGACGTCTCACTTCAACTTATTTATGAGAAGTACAAAGCAAACACACTTGGTGTCTTAGTTTTCCCATTGGAACTAATATAAAGGGAACATGTTACCAGTATTTAATATGGACATTGTTAGATTATTTTAAAATATTTTTGGATTTTAAATGTATTATGTATGTTTAGATATACGGCCCGTCCAATATTTTAAAGTATATTATATTTTTTCTAAGTTACACTGTAATACAGTTAAAATCAATTAAAACTGACTATTTGAAGTCGTTTGGCAGACATGTTTCTGACACTGAAAAGCGTTTTAAAGTAGAGATGTCCGATAATGGCTTTTAGGGCGATATCCGATATTCCGGTATTGTCCAACTCTTAATTACAGATACCGATATCAACCGATACCGATCTATACAGTCGTGAAATTAACACATTATTGTGCCTAATTTTGTTGTGATGCCCCGCTGGATACATTAATAAATCTAACAAGGTTTTCCCAAAAAAAATCAACTCAAGTTATGGAAAAAAATGCCAGCATAGCACTGCCATATTTATTATTAAAGTCGTAAAAGTGCATTATTTTTTTTAACATGCCTCAAAACAGCAGCTTGGAATTTGGGACATGCTCTCCCTGAGAAAGCATGAGGAAGTTGAGGTAGGTGGGGGGAGTAGGAGGTAGCGGGGGGGCTGTATTGTAGCATCCCGGAGGAGTTAGTGCCGCCAGGCTTTCTGGGTTTTTGTTCCGTTGTGTTTATGTTGTGTTACGGTGTGGATGTTCTCCCGAAATGTATTCATCATTCTTGTTTGGTGTGGGTTCACAGTGTGGCGCATGTTTAGAACAGTGTTAAAGTTGTTTGTACGGCCACCCTCAGTGTGACCTGAATGGCTGTTGACCAAGTATGCATTGCATTCACTTGTGTGTGTGTGTAAAGCTGTAGATATTATGCGATTGGGCCGGCACGCAAAGGTAGTGTCTTTAAGGTTTATTGGCGCTCTCTACTTCTCCCTACGTCCGTGTACACAGCTCGTTTAAAAAAGTCATACATTTTATAAACCAATACCGATAATTCCCGACATTACATTTTGAAGCATTTATTGGCTGATAATATCGGTAGTCCGTTATTAACGGACATCTGTATTTTAAAGCTACTGCTGGACTTCTCGGGTCATTTTCATGCTTGCATCATCAGCCATTTTCAATCAATCAAAGTTTATTTTTATAGCCGTAAATCACAAGTGTCTCAAAGGGCTGCAAAAGCCACAATGACATCCTTGGGTCAGATCCCATTTTGCTTTATTAGCTACAGCCTTTAGCCTTTTCTCGGTAGGAATTCAGTTGTACTTGAAATGATGTATGTGCCTTTACTATTTACTAATACGTTCAATTTCTACTATTCAATTTCTACCTACTCGGTGGGCTTGTGGTTAGAGTGTCCGCCCTGAGATTAGTTGGTTGTGAGTTCAAACCCCGGTCGAGTCATACCAAAGACTATGAAAATGGGACTCATTACCTCCCTGCTTGGCACTCAGCATCAAGGTGATGGAATTGGGGGTTAAATCACCAAAATGAATCCTGGGCGTGGCACCACTGCTGCCCACTGCTCCCCTCACCTCCCAGGGGGTGATTAATAGTGATGGGTCAAATGCAGAGGACAAATTTCACCACTCCTCGTGTGTGTGTGACAATCTTTGGTACTTTAACTTCCTGTTCTGTGGTTCTCGTCACACATTTTCTTTTTGCCATATAGGGTATGTTTTTGTGGTAGTATCCCCAAAAAATCCCCCGAAAAATATTACTCAACTTCTGCTTTTTCGAATTTGAGACTTTGCAAAAATATGATTTAATTTATATTTTTTATTTAAAAACTAAGACAAATTTAAGAATTAACTTTTTACACATTTAATATAAAGTATTATTTGTGTACACACACACAATATATATATATATATATATATATATATATATATATATATATATATATATATATATAATATTTAAGGCTATATAAATAAATATTGATTGATAGATTATAAATGGAAAAAGTAATTAAAAATTACATTTACCCCGCATTCCGCCCGATTGTAGCTGAGATTGGCACCAGCGCCCCCCGCAACCCCAAAGGGAATAAGCGGTAGGAAATGGATGGATGGATTTACATGTAGCATATTAAATTCATTTTTATTTATTTTTTAATTGTTGTATTTTGGTTTTGACTCAGCTATCATCACACAATTTCTCCTTGCCACACAAGCAACTGAAAACATTTGAATTTCATGTAAAAGTAAATTCCTGTCAGTAATTTCACTTTAACATGAAATGTTATAAACTCTTTACTTGCAACGTGAGGTATGTCAAGCCTGTATTTCTTATCATTTTGATGATGTTGGCAAAAGGGAATAAGCGGTAAATAATGGATGGATGGATGGCTTACAGTTTTTGGAACTCACAATTTTTGGAGATTTTCAATACAAGGTTTTCCCAAGCTCTTAGTCCTTATCTAAATTACATCAAAGAAAGGCTAGAAAAATGTGATGCAGGTTATGAGCCTATATGTCATATGCAAGGTTTACCTTGTTACTCTAATTACTGGAATAAACAAACTTAAATATTATTAAATTTTTGGGGAGTTTCACCTGTATATGGTACCATTCTCTTTTGCCTTCCTCTGAAAAAAGGCTTAATATGCACTTTTTCTTTTTTTTCCTACCTTTTTTGAGCCCACATCTTTCTCCCTACCCCCGCTTTTAGAACACACTCACACACACACACACACACACACACACACACACACACACACACACACACACGTTACCCCTCTCCCTACAACAGCCCAAAAACTTACATTTAAGAATGATTTCCTTCTTTTCATGCCAGATGCAAATGTAAACTCTGCTAAAAAAGAAAAGAAGCCGTTTTGCATGTAAATCTATTTATTATTATATAATCTGCTTTCCTTTTATCTTCTTTTTGGATCAATAAATCTGCAAAATTAGACACTTAAGGACATTAAGAATGATTTAAGAATGATGTCCTTCTTTTCATGCCAGATGCAAATGTAAACTCTGCTAAAAAAGAAAAGAAGTCGATTCGCATGTAAATCTATTTATTAGTATATAATCTGCTTTCCTTTTATCTTCTTTTTGGATCAATAAAGCTGCAAAATTAGACACTTAAGGACATTAGTATTAAATGTTT
Source organism: Nerophis ophidion (assembly GCF_033978795.1). Classification (NCBI taxonomy): domain Eukaryota; kingdom Metazoa; phylum Chordata; class Actinopteri; order Syngnathiformes; family Syngnathidae; genus Nerophis; species Nerophis ophidion. Next base: position 15,095,590 of record NC_084629.1, read on the forward strand.
GAGTGCTGGAGTGCCTTAAAGTACATTTGGTACAATTGAGTGTGACGTTTATTGCAAAAATGTTTTGTAAAGCACTTTATGAACAACAAGACTCAATTTTTTCTTCCCTTTTTTGCCCCTTCCTTCTTTTTTGGCATCTGGATAAAGTATATTAAACGCAGTCATACATTCTGATTAAAACTTGGTCAGGAAAGAGTTCAAATTATATTCAGTTTTTTATGGTGTTTTATAATATAAATTGATTGTTTTATATATTATTATGTTTTATTCATCACGGTGTATTATATTTACTTATTTCTAGTTTTTTATCATATACATTGCTTATGTTTTTATACATTCATTATGTTTTATTTATTATGTTTTTTTTAATTCAGTTATTTCCTTGTGTTTTACAATATCAATTAATTGTTTTTATATATTCATTATGTTTTATTCACTTATTTCTGGTGTTTTATGATATAAATTGATTGTGTTGTATATTCATTAGGTTTTATTTATTACGTTTTATTATATAGTTTCCTGTCCAATCACGATACATAATAAATACTTAAAACGTAATCCTAAAAATACTTTATTATACTTCAAACCGTTTTTATCTTTATAATTTCTTATGTTTTTACATATCTAATGTCCAGTCTCATTACTACGTACATTCAATATATTTTGATAAATAGAATACATAATAAATACTTTAAATTAAAATTTTTAAAACCTTTATAATAATGTATTTTGTTTTTTATCTCATAGCAATTTTACATTTATAACACATAACAAATATTTCAATAATAACTAAAATGGGTGTACATGTGTATTATTTAAATTATTTTTCCTTATTAATTTTTTTCGACATATTTTATCTGTTTTCTCATCACTGTTACACTGAATATAATGCATAGTAATATATATATATATATATATATATATATATATATATATATATATATATATCTCAGCTACAATCGGGCGGAAGGCGGGGTACACCCTGGACAAGTCGCCACCTCATTGCAGACCCCGAAAGGGAATAAGCGGTAGAAAATGGATGGATGGATGGATGGATATATATATATATATATATATATATATATATATATATATATATATATATATATATATATATATATATATATATATATATATATATATTTGTGGGTTCTTCCGAGGATGTTGTAGTCGTAATAATGATTTGTGCAGTCCTTTGAGACATTTGTGATTTGGGGCTATATAAATAAACATTGATTGATTGATATATAATACATTTATTTCCCCCATTTTTTTACATTTTATTTCCTATATGTGTACATTTGCTTTTGCATATTGTAACATCATGACAAATAATGAATACATGCATATATTCAATATCTGTCTAATGACTATATACATATTACATAAGAATCAACATAATAAAAATAGATTAAAGTAGAATAGACCATTCAGTCTTTATTTTTTTTACTGTTTTTTTTTATCTCTATATTATATTATTATTACATTATTTAAATTACATGTTTCATTTTATTTTATTTTTTTACAATTTTCTGCATCATGACCAATTTATTGGTAAAACATTTTAATACGAATAATGCATTGCATTTCTATGGTCTTTTTCAAGGAAGTTAAAGACTTTTATGTTTACATTTCAAACAGTGAAATGTCATACATGTTTTTGTTGCAACAAAAAGTCATTTATACTTTTAATGAAAAGCACCCACCATTAAGTGTATGTAAGATTGCGCAACACGACTATCCTAGAAAAAGTGGTAGAACTTACCTGTAGAAGCCAACAAGGTCAGCAAGGCAACGAGGCCCATCAGCCTCCAACACAGCAGCTGGGATGCCATCTTTTTAGCCGCAAGTTCTCCTCAGACCGAGCTGAGCTGGCGGGCAAAAACAACTAAGTGCGCTCCAACCAGAGGCTTTAGGGAGAGTGGGGGTTGGATGACGCTGCGCATTTACCCAGTTTTCCAAGTGGAAAATCGACCTGAGGCACTGGCTGGAATGTCGCCTTCAGAAACAAGACTGCAGCTGGAAAACTTGTGTACTTTTCCTGCAGCACTCGGAGAGAAAAGTGGAGAAACCTTCTCTGCCTTGGCTTGTTTGGTATTTGCATGTCCAAACTTTTTTGGCCCTTTTCATTGGAAAAAAAAAAGATGCAGGGAGCCTTGTTCATATTTATGTGTGAACAAAAGCAGAAGAAAAAAAAGTTATACTTATTAAAATACACATTTTTGTCGGCTTTGTATGATAGCGCTCAAAAGTGTACTAAAACACATGCAAACCTGATAGCACACACAAAGCTGATTCGCTAAACTTGTCTCTTAGGCCCCGTTTACACAAAGGTTATCCAGGGTAAATCCCACCTAACCTTATCCTTGTCCACACACACACACGATAGTTGTTTAAGACCCCACCTGGCGCAACGCAAACTAATACGCATGTGCGGAAAATGCACACGTCATAGTCACCTCCAGTGTTGCTTTGTGTGCAAGTTCTTCAATTTAACTCACCACAACACTGGATATTGTTCAGATATTTCAATTAACTGGAATCCAGTGTGCTTTGGGGCCCTATTGCAGTGAATCACACCTGAGACATCATAAATTAATCAAATCTTTAACGGGCACGAAAGTACACAATGTGACAAAGAACATTTGACAACAATCAATGTAGGGATGTAGATATCTGGTCAGGACACTCCTCACTCTTTTGCCTTCACCTTCATTGTCCATTAGGTTTTGGTGACTGTAGAGAGGCGGAGCCGACGGGCCGACAGCGGGGCAGGGCACGCTGCAGCCCTGCCCAAGATGGCGGCAAGGAGGCGGAGAATGCGGATAAGCGGAGAGGCGGGGCAAATTTAGGTGCGTAGATCGCCCACCGGCACACAATTGACACTTCTCCTCTGGCTGTATAAAAGGGAAGAGGGAGGGGGGAACATGGCAGAAGGAGTACCCAACGATCGAAAACAACCGAGAGCGAGCCGAAGATGGGGTCGACTGAAAGCAAGCGAGGAGCAAGCAGGAGCGGAGAACCTGAAAAGCGATCCGACCGAAAGAGAAAGCTTGTGTTATTGAAAAATAAACAAGAGTCAAACCTGCAAAAGCAACGTCCTTCCTGAATGGTCCATGCAACCCGCACGACGACGGCAGGAGTCCGTCACAGTGACTTTTTATAGTCTGGACCTAGACGCTGAGTCCGCGACATACATGGCGGACAACAACTGATACGGTCTGCTTTGCCAGTCCAAATGCATTTGTCGTTTTCTGTAGTCTTCCCTCGACCACCAGGTAATACAAAGCACGCGCTACCTGTTTTTAATCACATCCCCGGGAGCCCGCATTCTCGTTGCCTCTCCTTCGACAAATGGACAAAGTTTTTTCGCTAAGTAGAATTACAGCTGACCTGAACATTCGAAAGTTCTCTTGCCGTCTGAGAAGTGTTGTATCCCAAATAGCTGCAATTGCTTTCTTTTAAGGCAGGGGTGTCCAAAGTGCGGCCCGGGGGCCATTTTTTAACGGCACCACGGCCCAGTTTAAAAATACGATTGAAAAAAAAAAGTCAAACATAAAAAGTGTAATGAAAGAGAAAACAGGTGGAATTTAACAATAAAATGTTGCGATGTTTACTCTAATAACACAAAGCTGCTATGCAGGCTGTTTCTTTCTTTAAAAAATAATAATGAATCAAAATATACGTCATTATGAATTATTGACCTATTCAAGGCCTCCAAAAAATCATATTAAATATTCCACTTCGAGATATTTTGGGGGAGATATTTGTATGTTTTGTTTCCCCATATATAAACAACAATACAACTTATGATTGACGAATAGATCTGAAGGTGATCTCTGGATAATCATAGCCACCAGCAGCAAGTGCAATTCGGACCGAGAAAGCGACGAGTTCCCCATCAATTTGAGCGAGGATGAAAGATTTGTGGATGAGGAAAGTTAGAGTGAAGCACTAAAAAAAATAAAAAAATAAAAGGCGATGGCTCCAGGTGACGGCTCCAGGCGACGGCTCCAGGTGACGGCGGTGTCAGCAATTCAGATGTTATTAGACACATTTACTAGGATAATTCTGGAAAATCCCTTATCTGCTTACTGTGTTAATAGTGTTTTAGTGAGATTATAATGGCATACCTGAAAGTCGGAGGGCTGCGGTGAACGCCAGTATCTCTGAAAGAAGCCAATGGAGGAGCCAAGATCACAGCTGTAGAAGGAAATCGCACAATCCACTCAAGTCTCCGGAAAGAGCCGACTTAATATCATCATTTTCCTATCCGATAACTTGCTGGGTGACGTACAGAAACATGTTCGCTTGACCGCTCTGTGTTAAAGCCTCACAACAAACAAAGAAACACAAGATGTGTTTCGGTTGCTAAAGGCAGCTGCAATTCACCGCTTTCCACCAACAGCGTTCTTCTTTATTGTCTCCATTATTAATTGAACAAATTGCAAAAGATTCAGCAACACAGATGTCCAAAATACTGTGTAATTATGCGATTAAAGCAGACCACTTTTAGCCGAAAGTGGTGCTGCGCTAATATGTCCGCAATAATCCGAGGCGTCACAAACACGCGTCATCATTCCGCGACGTTTTCAACAAGAAACTCCGTGGGAAATAAAAAACTGTAATTTAGTAAACTAAAAAGGCCGTATTGGCATGTGTTGCAATGTTAATATTTCATCATTGATATATAAACTATCAGACTGCGTGGTCGGTAGTAGTGGGTTTCAGTAGGCCTTTAACTGTTGTGTTTATTTTGTGTTTTTTCATGTCCCACTATATTGGTTCATTTACTCTCCTAATGTAATTGTTCTTTATTTCAGTTTTTTTTTTTTGAGTTTGTTCTTTGTTTTTTATTCCTTATTTTTTACTTGTTGTTCTCCATTTTTGATGGCCCAGGTGGGATTTGGGCGGTTTTGGAGTGCATTTTGGATGTGTTCCTCTCCTTATTTTCTATCTGGGGCGGCATGGCCTAGTGCAGGGGTGTCAAACTCAAATACAGAGTGGGTCAAAATTTAAAACTGAACAAAGCAGCGGGCCGAGGTTGAACAAATTAACCTTTCAATAGGGACCCAAAAAAGTTTTGCATTGAATATTGAACAAGCAAGGCTTATATAACTTTATAGTGACATGCAAAATCGAGTTTCAAATAATAATAACAATATTTAAAAAATATCAATGGCATATCAAATAAAATATAAAAAAAAATGTAATGCCTCTTTTCGGCGGCGGGGTTGAGGTGGACGGGGTTTGGTGATAGAGGGGGCTGTATATTGTAGCGTCCCGGAAGAGTTACTGCTGCAAGGGGGTTGTGGGTATTTGTTCTGTTGTGTTTATGTTGTGTTACGGTGCGGATGTTCTCCCGAAATGCGTCATTCTTGTTTGGTGTGGGTTCACAGTGTGGCGCATATTTGTAACAGTGTTAAAGTTGTTTATACGGCCACCATCAGTGTGACCTGTACGACTGTTGACTAAGTGTGGATGGCATTCTCTTGTGTGTGTATAAGTCGCATATATTATGTGACAGGGACGGCACGCTGTTTGTATGGAGGAAAAGCGGACGTGGCGACAGGTTGTAGAGAACGCCAAAGGCAGTGCCTTTAAGGCCCACCCCCAATATTGTTGTCCGGGATGAATTTCGGGAGGGGCACTGTACTTTGGTAGTCTTCCCAAGTAAGGGTATTAGCGGTGAATGCGGTGTTACAGCGGCGGGCCAGCTCTAATGTTAATTTGATATTGCATCAAGGGCCAAATAAAATCACACGGCGGGACAAATTTGGCCCGCGGGCCAGAGTTTGACACCCATGGCGTAGTGGGTAGAGCGGCCGGCCAGAAACCTGAGGGTTGCAGGTCAGCTTCCCACCTATTGACATCCCAAAAATCGCTGCCCTTGTGTCCTTGGGCAGGACACTTCACCCTTTGCCCCCGGTGCCGCTCACGATGGTGAATGAATGATAAATGAATGATAGGTGGTGGTCGAAGGGGCCGTAGGCGCAAACTGCCACGCTTCCGTCAGTCTACCCCAGGGCAGCTGTGGCTACTGATGTAGCTTACCACCACCAGGTGTGAATGGATGTTGAGTCCCAATTCTCTGTGGAATTTTGAAGAACGTCCCAAAAATTGGGAAAAGAGGGAAATTTTGGGGAAAATGGTAATAAAAAAAACAAACTTGAATATTCTGAATGAGTTGAAATGGTTGGTGTAGGAATTTTTTTAATCGGTTGAAAAATGCTGCTGAGTGACATGTTGAATTGAGAAATTATATTACGGAATTCCTGGAATTTCAGGAACAAAACGTGAATTTTTCCGGTTCAAAAAACAACTTAATTTATTTGTTCTGTTAATGAGGAATGTTTTTTAATGGTGAAACAGTTACAATTCCTTGAAAAATGTGGAAGGAATAGGTTGAATAGTTTGAATAAGTTGAAAAATTTGGAAACGGTGGAAATTTGAAAAATGGCCAATTCATTTTGAATGGGGAAAATGCAAAAAAAAAAAAAGGAATTATGGAAAATCCGGAAATTTTTTTTAGGACTGTGGAAGTAGAGCACACAATTCCTGCACACGCTGAATATGTTGGAGTTGGAACAGTTTGAAACAGATGAGAAATATGGAAATTGTGGAATTTTGAAGAATGTCCCAAAAATTGGGAAAAGCGGGAAATTTTTGGGAAAATGGTAAAAAAAAACTTGAATATTCTGAATGAGTTGAAATGGTTGGTGTTGGAATTTTTTTAATCTGCTGAGTAACATGTTGAATTGAGAAATTATATTACGGAATTCCTGGAATTTCGGGAACAAAACGGGAATTTTTCCGGTTCAAAAAACAACTTCATTTATTTGTTCTGATTAAGAGGAATGTTTTTTAATGGTGCAACGGTTGAAATGCCTTGGAAAATATGGAAGGAATAGTCACCAGAAAAAAGGGTGGAAATAAAGCTTGGAAAAAGCAGGAATCCTGGAAAATCCTGGAATTTTTTTTAGAACTTGGGAAAATATGTTGAAGGTGGAATAGTTTGAATAGGTTGAAAATTGTGGAAACGGTGGATGTTTGAAAAATGGCCAATTAATTTTGGACAATTCCTGCACAGGCTGAATTAATGGGGAAATTGTCGCTTTCTCGGTCCGAATTGCTCTTACTGCTGGTGGCTCCCATTATAAACAATGTGAGGATGTGAGGAGCCCTCACACTGGTGACGTCATCGTCTGCTACTTCCGGTAAAAGGCAAGGCTTTTTCATTAGCGACCAAAAGTTGCGAACTTTATCGTGGATGTTCTCTACTAAATCCTTTTTTTTTTCTTTCTAGTGCTTCACTCTAACTTTCCTCATCCACGAACCTTTCATCCTCTCTCAAATTAATGGGGAAATCGTCGCTTTCTCGGTCCGAATCGCTCTCGCTGCTGGTGGCTATGATTATAAACAATGTGAGGATGTGAGGAGCCCTACAACCCGTGACATCACGAGCACATCGTCTGCTACTTCCAGTACAGGCAAGGCTTTTTTTATTAGCGACCAAAAGTTGCGAACTTTATCGTCGATGTTCTCTACTAAATCCTTTTAGCAAAAATATGGCAATATGGCGAAATGATCAAGTATGACACATAGAATGGACCTGCTATCCCCGTTTAAATAAGAAAATCTCATTTCAGTCGGCCTTTAAAGAGTACATATTACTTGATATGAGTGAAGTAGTCTATCTAACATTGAAAAAAGAGCAGCAACAACAAAAAATAAGCCTTGATTCCGGATATTTACGTGAGTGGAAGTGCCGCTCACGCTGGTGAATGAATGATGAATGAATGATAGGTGGTGGTCGAAGGGGCCGTAGGCGCAAACTGCCACGCTTCCGTCAGTCTACCCCAGGGCAGCTGTGGCTACTGATGTAGCTTACCACCACCAGGTGTGAATGAATGTTGAGTCCCAATTCTCTGTGAGTGCTTTGAGTGTCTAGAAAAGCGCGATATAAATCGAAGTTATTATTATCTTGTTCTAGGTCTGCCTGGTTGGCCACGCCTAGGAGAACAGCTGATAGGCAACACGTCACAGTGGTCAGGTGACCCTTCTGAAGAAAACTGTAGATGACAGTCGAAACATGTCAGGTAAATAATCCAATCTAATATACCGAAAATGTTGTCTGATTACAGGAACATTTGAAAGAGTATATGAATAAGAAGCCATAATGAACCTTTTTGAGCAAGACTGAAACTGTTCGGAGCCCGTTGTTTTTCATCGATCTGTGTTTAGTGCGTCTAGAAAGGACTTGCAAACTGGCAGTTGCGCGGAAATAGCTGTGAGAAAGGAGGCGATCGCGCTGCAGGCTTGTCAACATACAGGTGGAACTCCCAAAAATTGTGCAAAGGTTTGTTTTTTATCAGAAATTATGTTTACGAGGTGAAAATAATAATTGACATTAGTCGTTTTCTGACTGGAGGGATTTTTTTTTGGCGTTCCTTTAACCCATGGGTGTCAAACTCTGGCTCGCGGGCCAAATTATTTCATTTGGCCCTTGAGGCAATATCAAATCAACATTAGAGTTGGCCCGCCGGTACTATACAGCGTCGGTGCCGCTATAACACCGCATTCACCGCTAATACTCATACGTGCCAACCCTCCAGATTTTCCCGGGAGACTCCCGAAGTTCAGTGCCCCTCCTGAAAATCTCCCGGGTCAACCATTCTCCGGAATTCCTCCCGCTTTCCACTCGGACAACAATATTGGGGGCGTCACGTCCACGTTTCCTCCATACAAACAGCGTGCCGACCCAGTCACATAATGTAAGCGGCTCGTAAGTGAATGCAAGCATACTTGGTCAACAGCCATACGGGTCACACTGAGGGTGGCGGTATAAACAACTTTAACACTGTTACAAATGTGCATCACACTGTGAACCCACATCAAACAGGAATGACAAACACATTTCGGGAGAACATCTGCACCGTAACAAAACAGAACAAATTCCCAGAACCCTTTGCAGCACTAACTCTTCCATGACGCTACAATATACACCCCCTGCAACCACCAACCCCGCCCACCTCATTATTTAATTTTTAAATTCATTAGTCTGTGGAAAAAGTTAATGTTGATATTTACTTTAGAAGGCTGCAAAAAGAAAAGAGGCATTACATTTTTTGTTTAAATCTTATTTCATATACCATTGATGTTCTTTTGTTTGTTATTTGAACGTTGATTTTGCACTATTATGTTATATAAGCGTTGCTTGTTCCATATTCAGTGTTAAAGCAAATCAGTGTAACAAACTGAGCAATAATTAACATTTTATTCATGCACTTTCTCTTGTTACTTCAAGGCTTGAATGTTTGATTCATTCATTATTGTTAATTTATTTTCAAATGTATTATTAGCCTGTGGAAAAAAGTTTATGTTGACATTTAACTCAGAAGGCTGCAAAATAGAAAAGAGGCATTCAATGTTTATTAAAATTTTATTTGATGTGCCATTGGTATTTTTTCATTATTATTTGAAACTCGATGATTTTGCACGTCAATATAAAGTTATATAAGCCTTGCTTGTTCAATAGTCAATGCAAAACTTGTTTGGGTCCCTATTTTTTTTTTTTTTCCAAGATGGCGCTGCTGTAGGCAGGAGCTCTGTGCTCTTGTGTCATCCTTTTGTGTTTCCCTCTTGTTTTCATGTGGTATTATATTTTTTTGCATTTTGGTCCGGGACCCTTTGGGACTGTGTGACAAGGGGTGGCACTTTCGTGACCTCTGTGGTGCTTTTTTTGTGGACTTCTGGATCTGCCTCCCGGGAGCCTTTTGGCCATGGAGACCAGCTGCAGGGTCTGTTTGGATGTACTGGAGGAGATGCGGATGAGGGGACAGGGCTGCGGAGCTAGCACTGAGCTACTGGGACGGAGAGGCTTCGCGGTGTCTTGACTGGGTGAGCAGGTGTCGGACACCTCAGTCACCTAGGACGTATCCTCGCTCATCCATGCGGACTGGACACTGGCCGAGAGTGGAGTCTGCTGCCTTGGTTGCTTTGTTGGGTCTGCTTCTGTCTCTGGCCATCCTCCCTCCACCCCAGCGGACGATGGCGTGGAACACCGCAGAGGCCACCACAGTGTATATGTTTATTTTACTTTTTATTCATAGCTGTATGTAGAAGTGTCTGCTTGTATCTGCTGCTTTAATGTCTTTAATGTCCTCTGTGTTCTTTGATGTTTGATGTTTCCCTCTTACACACATGGAAGAGGGATGTGTACTATGGCTATGAGTTGTTGTTGTTGTTTTTTTTTGTTTTTTTTCCCTTGGCCTCAGTCTGCACCCCCACTCCAGGGCCTAGGCTAAGACCGATTTTTTATTTTTATTTTACTCTTCTATTTTTTTTCTCCCCCCCCCCTGTTTACCTGTATGTCATCTTTTTTGTAAGGGGCGCTGGAAGCCGGCAGACCCGTCAGCGATCCTGTTCTGTCTCCCTGTGATGTTTGTCTGATCTTGAATGGGATTGTGCTGAAAATTGTAATTTTCCTGAAGGAACTCTCCTGACGGAATAAATAAAGTACTATCTAATCTAATCTAATCTATTAAAAGGTTAATTTGTTCAACCTTGGCCCGCGGCTTTGTTCAGTTTTCAATTTTGGCCCATCCTGTATTTGAGTTTGACACCCCTGCTTTAACCCTTTTCCCTTTTAGTCCCCGGGCCGTTTTTTGTCTTGCTCCGACATACAGGAACTAGCGATGACGGCCCTCAGATCATATAACAATTTTAGCTCCTACTCTGAGGCAAAGTCTAAACTGAGTCCCACAGGAGCTAAAATACGTAGGTGTTTGGTGATTCATTGAATTGACAACATATACCAGCCATTTTTAAAAAGTCCCACAGAGTTGTTTACCAGATCGCAACAGCAACAGGAAAAATGGACACAGCCAGCGATAAATGGACCGACGAGGAGGTCAAAGCTCTCCTTGCCGCCTATTGTACAGAGGAGATTCAGCCTCCGAGGTCTCCATTTTTGCTTTTGTTGTTTCTTTCTTCGCTTTTCGCGGGTGGGTGTTGTTGGTTGTTGAAAAGCACAAAGACGGCTGGCTGAGCCACTTTAAGAAGCTCCTCGGGGAATCTTCATCAGTCCCACAAAACCTCCCAATAATTCAAATTGTGAGCGATCCGTTTACGATCGGCAAACTTCAAAGAGCTACCTCTGGACTGAACAGCATGAAGTCCTCTGGCCCTGACATTATTCCCCCTACTGATCTGGAAAGATATAAGACCTTCCATCCGCTTCTTCTGGAGATTTGCAATCGTGCGAAGCAGCTTCACTCTGGCTAGCCTCGTACACTCTACCTGTCCCAAAGAAGGGAAATCTTTCTCTCAATGACAACTATCGCGGGATCTCCTTAAAGGGGAACATTATCAGCAGACCTATGTAAGCGTCAATATATATACCTTGATGATGCAGAAAAAAGACCATATGTTTTTTTAACCGATTTCCGAACTCTAAAAGGGTGAATTTGGCGATTTAAACGCCTATCAATTGTTCGCTGTCGGAGCGATGACCTTTCACCCGTGACGTTACAATGGGAAGCAATCACCATTTTCTCAAACACATTACACACACAAGTCAAATCAGCTCTGTTATTTTCCGTTTTTACGACTGTTTTCCGTACCTTGGAGACATCATGCCTCGCCGGTGTGTTGTCGGAGGGTGTAACAACACGATCAGGGACGGATTCAAGTTGTCTTACGTGGAGTGTGCATCGATTAGCACGGCATGCTAATCGATGTTAACATGGCAGAAATGGCAAGAATGTGTGGATATCCTGCGACACTCAAAGCAGATGCATTTCCAACGATAAAGTCAACGAAATCACAAAGGTGAGTTTTGTTGATGTTATTGACTTAAGTGCTAATCAGACATATTTGGTCACGGCATGACTGCAAGCTAATCGATGCTAAATACTATTTAGGCTAGCTGTATGTACATTTGTAGCTATATTTGCATCCAGCCTTTCCCTCCACCCACATTTAATGCCAAACAAACACTTACCAATCGACAAATTTAAGTTGCTCCAGTGGTCAAAAGGAATGGCAAGAATGTGTGGATATCCTGCAACACTCAAAGCAGATGCATTTCCTACGATAAAGTCAACGAAATCACAAAGGTGAGTTTTGTTGATGTTATTGACTTAAGTGCTAATCAGACATATTTGGTCACGGCATGACTGCCAGCTAATCGATGCTAAATGCTATTTAGGCTAGCTGTATGTACATTTGTAGCTATATTTGCATCCAGCCTTTCCCTCCACCCACATTTGATGCCAAACAAACACTTACCAATCGACAAATTTAAGTTGCTCCAGTGGTCAAAAGGAATGGCAAGAATGTGTGGATATCCTGCGACACTCAAAGCAGATGCATTTCCAACGATAAAGTCAACGAATTCACAAGGGTGAGTTTTGTTGATGTTATTGACTTAAGTGCTAATCAGACATATTTGGTCACGGCATGACTGCAAGCTAATCGATGCTAAATATTATTTAGGCTAGCTGTATGTACATTTGTAGCTATATTTGCATCCAGCCTTTCCCTCCACCCACATTTAATGCCAAACAAACACTTACCAATCGACAAATTTAAGTTGCTCCAGTGGTCAAAAGAAATGGCAAGAATGTGTGGATATCCTGCGACACTCAAAGCAGATGCATTTCCAACGATAAAGTCAACAAAATCACAAAGGTGAGTGTTGTTGATGTTATTGACTTAAGTGCTAATCAGACATATTTGGTCACGGCATGACTGCAAGCTAACCGATGCTAAATGCTATTTAGGCTAGCTGTATGTACATTTGTAACTATATTTGCATCCAGCCTTTCCCTCCACCCACATTTGATGCCAAACAAACACTTACCAATCGACAAATTTAAGTTGCTCCAGTGGTCAAAAGGAATGGCAAGAATGTGTGAATATCCTGCGACACTCAAAGCAGATTCATTTCCAACGATAAAGTCAACGAAATCACAAAGGTGAGTTTCGTTGATGTTGTTGACTTATGTGCTAATCAGACATATTTGGTCACGGCATGACTGCCAGCTAATCGATGCTAAATGCTATTTAGGCTAGCTGTATGTACATTTGTAGCTATATTTGCATCTAGCCTTTCCCTCCACCCACATTTAATGCCAAACAAACACTTACCCATCGGCGGATTTAAGTTGCTCCAGTGGTCAAAAGGAATGGCAAGAATGTGTGAATATCCTGCGACACTCAAAGCAGATTCATTTCCAACGATAAAGTCAACGAAATCACAAAGGTGAGTTTCGTTGATGTTGTTGACTTATGTGCAAATCAGACATATTTGGTCACGGCATGACTGCCAGCTAATCGATGCTAAATGCTATTTAGGCTAGCTGTATGTACATTTGTAGCTATATTTGCATCTAGCCTTTCCCTCCACCCACATTTAATGCCAAACAAACACTTACCCATCGGCGGATTTAAGTTGCTCCAGTGGTCAAAGGGAATGGCAAGAATGTGTGGATATCCTGCGACACTCAAAGCAGATGCATTTCCAACGATAAAGTCAACGAAATCACAAAGGTGAGTTTCGTTGATGTTGTTGACTTATGTGCTAATCAGACATATTTGGTCACGGCATGACTGACAGCTAATCGATGCCAACATGCTATTTAGGCTAGCTGTATGTACATTTGTAGCTGTATTTGCATCCAGCCTTTCCCTCCACCCACATTTAATGCCAAACAAACACTTACCCATCGGCGGATTTAAGTTGCTCCAGTGGTCAAAAGGAATGGCAAGAATGTGTGGATATCCTGCGACACTCAAAGCAAATGCATTTCCAATGATAAAGTCAATGAAATCACGAAGGTGAGTTTCGTTGATGTTGTTGACTTATGTGCTAATCAGACATATTTGGTCACGGCATGACTGCAAGCTAATCGATGCTAACATGCTATTTAGGCTAGCTGTATGTACATTTGTAGCTGTATTTGCATCCAGCCTTTCCCTCCACCCACATTTAATGCCAAACAAACACTTACTAATCGACGGACTTAAGTTGCTCCAGTGGTCAAAAGATGCAATCGTTGGTTAGAAGGCGATCGCCGAATAGCTTCAATAGCTATTCGCTCTATAGCTTCAGTTTCTTCTTCAATTTCGTTTTCGCTATCTGCCTCCACACTCCAACCACCCGTTTCAATACATGCGCAATCTGTTGAATCGCTTAAGCCGCTGAAATCCGAGTCCGAATGCGAGCTAATGTCGCTATATCTTGCTGTGCTATCCGCCATGTTTGTTTTTATTGGCGTCACTATGTGACGTCACAGGAAAATGGACGGCTGGGTTTACAGATAGCGAAAATCAGGCACTTTAAAACCTTTTTTCGGGATATTCCATGATGGGTAAAATTTTGTAAAAAACTTTCGGAAAATTAAATAAGCCACTGGGAACTGATTTTTATAGGTTTTAACCCTTCTAAAATTGTGATAATGTCCCCCTTTAACTGCCATAGCGGCGAAGTTATACAACAGACTTGTTCCCAAAGTAAATCTGCTTCTCTGTGCCAATCAAAACGTCTTTTTTAGAGAGCGTTCTTTCGCAAATTCTATCGTTGAGGAAGATAGTAAAAGAAATGAGGAACGGAAAGAAAGATCTTATATTACTGTTCGTTGTTTTCAAGAAAGCCTTTGATCCTGTTAACAGAGAGACCATGTTTACCCCGCTATGGTATTCCAGATGAAATTGTTCTGGCCATTAAGGCTCTTTACACAAATACCAGTACAAGAGTTATCACCCCGGACGGAGAAACTGGGTTATTTGAAATCAGCGCTGGCGTTTTACAGGGAGCCACTCTAGCCCCTTTTCTTTTTATATCGTCCTTGATGACGTCCTCCGCGTCTCTCTTGATGCTAACAACAACATGGGGCTGCTACTAAAGCCCAGAGCAAGCCAGCGAAATACATCACAGATTTTCAATTTGCAGATGACATTGCAATACTCGTCGGCAGACTGCAAAAAGTCAGTGTTCAAAAACAAGAAGAAAAAAAAAAAGTGGGTTATTTTACTTGAAGTAAGCAAAATTATCTGCCAATACAGTGGAAATTGTTCTTTGGAAAAGCAGGAATCCTGGAAAATCCTGGACTTTTTTAGAAGTTGGGAAAATATGTTGAAGGTGGAATAAGTTGAAAAATGTGGAAACGGTAGAAGTTTGAAAAATCTCCAATTAATTTTAAATAGGGAAGATGCAAAAAAAAAAAAAGGAATTATGGAAAATCCGGGATTTTTTTAGAAGTTGGGAAAATATGTGGAAGGTGGAATAAGTTGAAAAATGTGGAAACGGTAGAAGTTTGAAAAATCTCCAATTAATTTTAAATAGGGAAGATGCAAAAAAAAAAAAAAAGGAATTATGGAAAATCCGGGATTTTTTTTTAGAACTGTTGAAATAGAGCACACAATTCCTGCACAGGCTGAATATGTTGGAGTTGGAAAAGTTTGAATCAGATGAAAAATGGGGAAATTGTGGAATTTTGAAGAATGTCCCAAAAACTTCCCGCTTTTCCCAATTTTTGGGAAAATGGTAAAAAAAAAAAAAAAAAAAAACTTGAATAGTCTGAATGAGTTGAAATGGTTGGTGTTGGAATTTTTTTGATCGGTCGAAAAATGCTGCTGAGTAACATGTTGAATTTAGAAATTGTATTACGGAATTCCTGGAATTTCGGGAACAAAACGGGAATTTTTCCGGTTCAAAACACAACTTCATTCATTTGTTCTGATTAAGAGGAATGTTTTTCAATGGTGGAACGGTTAAAATTCATTGAAAAATGTGGAAGGAATAGGTTGAATAGTTTGAATGAGTTGAAAAATGTGGAAACGGTGGAAATTTGAAAAACTGCCAATTCATTTTGAATGGGGAAAATGCAAAAAAAAAAAAAAAAAAAAAAAAAAAAAGGAATTATGGAAAATCCGGGATTGTTTTTTAGGACTGTTGAAATAGAGCACACTATTCCTGCACAGACTGAATATGTTGGAGTTGGAACAGTTTGAAACAGATGAAAAATGTGGAAATTGTGGAATTTTGAAAAATGTCCCAAAAATTGGGAAAAGCGGGAAATTTTGGGGAAAATGGTAATAAAAAAAACAAACTTGAATATTCTGAATGAGTTGAAATGGTTGGTGTAGGAATTTTTTCAATCGGTTGAAAAATGCTGCTGAGTAACATGTTGAATTGAAAAATTATATTACGGAATTCCTGAAATTTCGGGAACAAAACGGGAATTTTTCCGGTTCAAAAAACAACTTCATTTATTTGTTCTGATTAAGAGGAATGTGTTTTAATGGTGCAACGGTTGAAATGCCTTGAAAAATATGGAAGGAATAGTCACCAGAAAAAAGCGTGGAAATAAAGTTTGGAAAAAGCAGGAATCTTGGAAAATCCTGGAATTTTTTTTAGAACATGGGAAAATATGTTGAAGGTGGAATAGTTTGAATAGGTTGAAAAATGTGGAAACGGTGGATGTTTGAAAAATGGCCAATTAATTTTGGACAATTCCTGCACAGGCTGAATTAATGGGGAAATTGTCGCTTTCTCGGTCCGAATTGCTCTTACTGCTGGTGGCTCCCATTATAAACAATGTGAGGATGTGAGGAGCCCTCACACTGGTGACGTCATCGTCTGCCACTTCCGGTAAAAGGCAAGGCTTTTTCATTAGCGACCAAAAGTTGCAAACTTTATCGTGGATGTTCTCTACTAAATCCTTTTTTTTTTTTTCCTTTCTAGTGCTTCACTCTAACTTTCCTCATCCACGAATCTTTCATCCTCGCTCAAATTAATGGGGAAATCGTCGCTTTCTCGGTCCGAATCGCTCTCGCTGCTGGTGGCTATGATTATAAACAATGTGAGGATGTGAGGAGCCCTACAACCCGTGACATCACGAGCACATCGTCTGCTACTTCCAGTACAGGCAAGGCTTTTTTATTAGCGACCAAAAGTTGCGAACTTTATCGTCGATGTTCTCTACTAAATCCTTATAGCAAAAATATGGCAATAAGGCGAAATGATCAAGTATGACCTAATAGAATGGACCTGCTATCCCCGTTTAAATAAGAAAATCTCATTTCAGTCGGCCTTTAAAGAGTACATATTACTTGATATGAGTGAAGTAGTCTATCTAACATTGAAAAAAGAGCAGCAACAACAAAAAATAAGCCTTGATTTCGGATATTTACTTGAGTGGAAGTTCCACTTTTTGTGTCGTGGGGTGGAAGTTTCCTCTGAGCGCTGTTAAATATTGCGTGTGTCCCCACAGAGACGTGGAGGCAGCAAACAGAGGTCTTCTCTGTGTGCAGCAGCCAGTGGAATGCAACAGGAAGCAGATGTTGCGCACATCTGCACAGCTCAGATTTATGAAGAGAGGTATGTGGTAGTTTTTTTTTGTTTTTTCCTATACTAGATTTTCATTCCAAACTTTACTGCTTTTGAATGTTTCAAAAAAGGTTTCAAAGTTTTTTTTAACAAACCCCAGAGAAATAGTAGTAATGATGCCTTAACAGAGATTGGAACTGCAAGAATCAATATCGGTTTTTACTAAACTTTGGGTAATATTTTTTATTTATTTCACTAAAGTTTGAATACATTTTTATTTGATTGGACTTTTTCTTATATCTAGTATTTTTCCACAAATGTAAAAGTCACATTGACATTGATCCAACACTCATACTGTTGTTTATAAACAACACTGTTCCTTGCACTTTTAGAATAAAATCATAAAACCACTGTAATGGTGTAGTCAGTCTGCTTTTAGGATGGATAGCAATTAGCACGCTAGTTGCCAGCTAGCAATTAGCAATCTATTTGCCAGCTAACGATCAATGTTCTCATTACCAGCTGGCTGTTAGCGCTGTAGTTGCCAGCTAGCAATTAACATGCTAGTTGCCAGTTAGCAATTAGCATGCTAGTTGCCAGATAGCAATTAGAGAGCAATTTCTACATTAATTGTCAGCCAGCAATTAGAGGAATAGTTGCCTGCTAGCAATTTGCGCATTAGTTGTCAGATAGCGATTAGCACTCTTGTTGCCAGCTAGCAATTAGAGGTCTATTTCCCAGCTAACGAATAATGCTCTTATAGCAAGCTGGCAATCAGCGCTGTAGTTGCCAGCTAGAATTTAGCACGCTATTAGCCAGCTAACAATTAGCAATCTATTTGACAGCTAACGAATAGTGCTCTAATAGCAAGCTAGAAATCAGCACTGTAGTTTCCGGCTAGCATTTAGCACGCTAGTTGCCTGCTCCCGTTTTGCGCTCTAGTTTTCAGCCGGCAATGTGTGCATTAGTTTTCAGCCGGCAATTAGTGGAATAGTTGCCAGCTAGCAATTTGCGCATTAGTTGTCAGATAGCAATTAACACTCTAGTTGCCAGCTAGCAATTAGAGAGCAATTTGTACCTTAATTGTCAGCCAGCAATTAGCGGTATAGTTGCCAGCTAGCAATTTGTGCATTAGTTTTCAGATAGCAATTAGCACTCTATTTGCCAGCTAGCAATTAGCAGTCTATTTGCCAGCTAACAAATAATGCTCTAATAGCAAGCTAGAAATCAGCACTGTAGTTTACGGCTAGCATTTAGCACGCTAGTTCCCAGCTCCCGTTTTGCGTTCTAGTTTTCAGCCGGCAATATGTGCATTAGTTTTAAGCAAGAGATTAGCACTATAGTTGCCAGCTAGCAATTTGTGCTTTAGTTTACAGCAATCAATTCGTACCTTAATTGTCAGACAGCAGTGGAATAGTTGCCAGCTAGCAATTTGCGCATTAGTTGTCAGATAGCAATTAGCACTCTAGTTTCCAGCTAGCAATTAGAGAGCAATTTGTACCTTTATTGTCAGCCAGCAATTAGCGGTATAGTTGCCAGCTAGCAATTTGCGCATTAGTTGTCAGATAGCAATTAGCACTCTATTTGCCAGCTAGCAATTAGAGGTCTATTTCCCAGCTAACGAATAATGCTCTTATAGCAAGCTGGCAATCAGCACTGTAGTTGCCGGCTAGAATTTAGCACGCTATTAGCCAGCTAGCAATTAGCAGTCTATTTGCCAGCCAACGAATAGTGCTCTAATAGCAAGCTAGAATTCAGCGCTGTAGTTTATGGCTAGCATTTAGCACGCTAGTTCCCAGCTCCCGTTTTGCGCTCTAGTTTTCAGCCGGCAATGTGTGCATTAGTTTTCAGTGAGAGATTAGCACTCTCGTTGCCAGCTAGCAATTTGTGCTTTAGTTTACAGCAAGCAATTTGTACCTTAATTGTCAGCCAGCAATTAGTGGAATAGTTGCCAGCTAGCAATTTGCGCATTAGTTGTCGGATAGCAATTAGCACTCTAGTTGCCAGCTAGCAATTAGAGAGCAAATTGTACCTTTATTGTCAGCCAGCAATTAGCGGTAGAGTTGCCAGCTAGCAATTTGCCATTAGTTGTCGGATAGCAATTAGCACTCTATTTGCCAGCTAGCAATTAGAGGTCTATTTCCCAGCTAACGAATAATGCTCTTATAGCAAGTTGGCAATCAGCACTGTAGTTGCCGGCTAGAATTTAACACGCTATTAGCCAGCTAGCAATTAGCAGTCTATTTGCCAGCCAACGAATAGTGCTCTAATAGCAAGCTAGAAATCAGCGCTGTAGTTTCCGGCAAGTATTTAGCACGCTAGTTGCCAACCCCCATTTTGCGCTCTAGTTTTCAGCCGGCAATGTGTGCATTAGTTTTCAGCGAGCGATTAGCACTCTCGTTGCCAGCTAGCAATTTGTGCTTTAGTTTACAGCAAGCAATTTGTACATTAATTGTCAGCCAGCAATTAGCACTGTAGTTGCCAGCTAGCAATTAGAGAGCAAATTGTACATTAATTGTCAGCCAGCAATTAGCGGAATAGTTGCCAGCTAGCAATTTACGCATTAGTTGTCAAATAGCAATTAGCACTCTAGTTGCCAGCTAGCAATTAGAGAGCAATTTGTACATTAATTGTCAGCCAGCAATTAGCACTCTAGTTGCCAGCTAGCAATTAGAGGTCTATTTCCCAGCTAACGAATAATGCTCTTATAGCAAGCTGGCAATCAGCGCTGTAGTTGCCAGCTAGAATTTAGCACGCTAGTTGCCAGCTCGTGTTTTAAGCTCTAGTTTTCTGCCGGCAATATGTGCATTAGTTTTCAGCTAGCGATGAGCGGTGTGGTTGTTAGCTAGCCATTAACACGCTCAATGCCAGCCAACGATTAGCGCTGTAAAGGTCAGCCGACGATTAGCACACCAGTTGCCAGCTTGCAATTTGCGCTCTAGTTGGCAACTATCAATTAGCAGTCTATTTGCCAGCTAACAAATACTGCTCTAATAGAAAGCTAGCAATCAGCGCTGTAGTTGCCAGCTCACGTTTTGCGCTGTAGTTTTCAGCTAGCAATGTGTGCATTAGTTGTCAGCTAGCAAGCGATCAGCACCCTAGTTGCCAGCTAGCAATTAGCGGTGTATTTGCCAGCTAACAAATAATGCTTTAAAACTAATCTAGCAATCAGTGCTGTAGTTGCCGGCTAGCATTTAGCACCCTGGTTGCCAGCTCGCCTTTTGCGATGTAGTTTTCAGCCAGCAATTTGTGCATCAGTTGTCAGCTAGCAATTAACACACTCGTTGCCGGCCAACAATTAGTACTGTAAAGGTCAGCCGGCGATTAGCACACCAGTAGCCAGCTAGCTATTGGCAGACTAGTTGCCAGCTGAAGTAGTGATTAGCACTTTTGGCAATTACTGCTTTGCCAGCTCGCAATTAACATACTTGTTGCCAGCTAGCAATTAGCTTGCTAGTTGCCAACTAGAATTTTGTGCTCTAATTTACAGCAAGCAATTTGTACTTTAATTATCAGCCGGCGAATAGCACACCAGTTGCCAGCTAGCGATTTGCAGACTAGTTGCCAGCTACAGTAGTGTTTATCACTTTTTTCAATTATTGCTTTGCTAGCTTGCAATTTGCATGCTAATTTCCAGATAGCAATTAGCATGCTAGTTGCCAAAGTGTCTTGCTCAAGGACACAACAGACGTGACTAGGGTGGTAGAAGCTGGGGATGAAACCAGGAACCCCCAAGTTGCTGGCACTGCAGCTCTACCAACCGAGCCACACCGTCCCCTTTTTCTCGGAATCGAACATATGGAGCAGTTTTGTTTAAATGTTCCAAACTGACTTAATAAGCTTTATATGGAAAATTGGTTTAAGTTGTAGTTTAAGTTTTATTACTCACATTGTGTTGTGTTGAGGAATACATTAATTTTCCAGTTCTTAATTGTTATTCAATTCAGAGGGGCCGCTGCAATTTCCGATCTCCGGGGGATGATGGCAGAAAATAATTGAAACGCTCTGAGTTAAAGCGTCATCAGGCAGTTTTAATTCCGCGTTCCTGAGGCATATTTTGCCAGCGCAGATGGAAAAATAACCCGGAAAAAAAAACCCTTGAGCAAAAGCAGATGTAGATGAAGGGAAAGTTTTCAGTGAAAAGTGTGTGTGTGGACAGATGGGAGGCGAGTGTGTGTTCACGCCTGACTCCCTCAAGTGACGGCCGGCAAAAATGGAAGCGAGACATGAAAGTGACGAAGGGAACACTGGAGGTCTTCATCTGACCTCAGTTTTGATGTCGCACATCCAGACGTGTAGCGTCTGTGCACGCGTCGTGTGTTGAGGCGATCGAGCACAGGTTCTGAACTCCTGTTTCTCTGCAAGGAGTTGCAACGGCAGCGCCAATTCCCCACGAATCACGTCTTGCAACCAGCTGAGACGCAATCAACTCTGTTGGTTAAAGACGAGTAGAGCGCTCTATTTCCTACATAAAAGTGCAATTCATCAGTATTTCCTTCAACTAATCAATTGGCTGCGGTTAATTTTCTTTAATTGTGTGAGTGTGTGTGTGTGTGTGTATACATATATATGTGTATATATATATATATATATGCATCTATATACGTATATATATATATATATATATATATATATATATATATATATATTTATGGCCCCGTGATAAATTGGTGACTTGTCCAGGGTGTACACCGCCTTCCGCCCAATTGTAACTGAGATAGGCATATACATATACGTGTGTGTATATATACATACAGTATATATATATATATATATATGTATATATATATATATATACATACAGTATATACCCCAGAAGGGAATAAACGGTAGGAAATGGATGGATGTATACATATATACATACATATATGTGCGTGTATATATATACAGTATGTATATATATACACACATATATATATATATACAATATATATATATATACAATATATATATACAGTATGTATATATATACACACATATATATACATATATATACACACACATATATATATATACATATATATATACATGTATATATATATAAATATATATATATACATATATATATACATATACATATATATATGTATATATATATATATATATACATATATATATATATATATATATATATATACATATATATATATATATATATATATATATATATATATATATATATATATATATATACAGTATATACCCCAAAAGGGAATAAGCGGTAGAAAATGGATATATATATATATGTATGTATAGATATGACCCTGTGATGAGGTGGCGACTTGTCCAGGGTGTTCACCGCCCTAAGCTCGATTGTAACTGGGATAGGCACCAGCGCCCCCCCGTGACCCCAATGGGAATAAGCGGTAGAGAATGGATGGATATATATATATATATATATATATATATATATATATATATATATATATATATATATATATATATATATATATATATCGTATTTCCCTGAATTGCTGCAGGGCATATAGTATGCGCCTGCCTTCAATTACTGCCGGGTCAAACTAGCTTCCCAAAATAATTAGCGCATGCTTAGTATTACCGCCTGGTCAAACTTGTGACAATTCCCCTGTCATCATTTTCAAAATGGAGGAGGTTGATTTCAATACCGGTAATTTGAAATCGCATAAAGGGAAGAAGATTAAGAGGATTTAAGGTCCAAACTTACATCACACTCAAATTTTTACTGC
Organism: Nerophis ophidion; assembly: GCF_033978795.1. Lineage (NCBI taxonomy): Eukaryota > Metazoa > Chordata > Actinopteri > Syngnathiformes > Syngnathidae > Nerophis > Nerophis ophidion. The sequence continues at coordinate 15,118,633 of NC_084629.1, forward strand.
ATACCTTTGGTAAGTGCCAGAGTGAGAAGAGGTTTTAAAATAATTAGCGCATGCTTACTTTTACCGCATGCCTTTGGTAAGCGCAGGAGTGAGAAGAGGTTTTATATTAATTAGCGCCCCAGTGACATTTCAAGGAAATACGCTATATATATATATATATATATATATATATATATATATATATATATATATATATATAATACATATATATATATATATATATATGTATATATACACTTGAAAATATATACAACCCCGCTACACCTCAGCACCCCCCATCCATTTTCTACCACTTGTCCCTTTTGGTGTCAAGGGGGGTGCTGGTGCCTATCTCATCTGCATTTGGAGGAAAGGCGGTGTACACCCTGGACAAGTCGCTATCTCATCGCAGGGTCAACACAGATAGACAGACAACCTTCACCAATCTTAGCTAAAACAATTCAATGCCATCCATAATTCTACTTCAAAGTTTAATTGCTTGGTAACTTTCCCCACGTCCAATATGACACCGATATTGGAGCCTTGACTATTTGCTGATACCGATCTGAAACAATATCAGCACAACTCATACATACTTTGTTAGTGTGGGAAGTAAAATAAGGTTTGATCACGTGAAACTCCTCAGAGAAGTGAAGTGAATTATATTTATATAGCGCCTTTCTGTAGTGACTCAAAGTGCTTTACATATTGAAACCCAATATCTAAGTTACATTTAAACCAGTGTGGGTGGCACTGGGAGCAGGTGGGTAAAGTGTCTTGCACAAGGACACAACAGTAGTTACTAAGATGGCGGAAGCGGGAATCAAACCTGGAACCCTCAAATTGCTGGCACGGCCACTCTACCAACTAAAATCTATGTCGCCACAAAACAGAACAATGTTCCATATGGAAATTCACTCACCTATTTATTATTCACTGTCTGGAATGGATTTATGCTGTCAGAAGATCGAGTACCTCCATGCCCACTTCCTGGGGTCATAATTCAATCCCCTGCTGCTGCCCCCCACCTTTTTTAGAGGCACGTGAAAGCCACTTCCTGGATGGTCATAAAACAATCCCCCAGCATACACTGCTGGCCCCCCCTCCCCCTTTTTTTTAGGTACTCCATCTTCTGCTGTCTTTAAGTTGAAGTGGAATGGTATTTGTGTTTTTGGCAACACCAAGCCGCTGAAATACAATAAGTTTAATGATGCAGACACGTTTGTTACTGGATACACGATCTGCAAGTAATGTGCAAATACAGTATGATTATGTCCATCCATCCATTTTCTACCGCTTATTCCCTTTTTGGGGTCGCGGGGGGCGCTGGCGCCTATCTCAGCTACAATCGGGCGGAAGGCGGGGTACACCCTGGACAAGTCGCCACCTCATCGCAGGGCCAACACAGATAGACAGACAACATTCACACTCACATTCACACACTAGGGCCAATTTAGTGTTGCCAATCAACCTATCCCCAGGTGCATGTTTTTGGAAGTGGGAGGAAGCCGGAGTACCCGGAGGGAACCCACGCATTCACGGGGAGAACATGCAAACTCCACACAGAAAGATCCCGAGCCTGGATTTGAACCCATGGCTGCAGGACCTTCGTATTGTGAGGCAGACGCACTAACCCCTCTGCCACCGTGAAGCCCAGTATGATTATGTGTTTATTTTATTTGGACTGCAATATTGTTCGATGAAGGACACTGTCAGAATAATTGTATCCAAGTTATCACAAAACTTTGTGTTTCAATGAGTTACCGGCGAGAAGACAAAAGCTGTCTTTGACCCTACCAAGAATAAGGCTTGTAAAACTCCACTGTGTAGGATGGCAAGCAACATGAATGTGTTCTGTTTCTTTCATGTATTGTAATGCACAGAAAGATTTTGTCTTGACCAGAGAACTACAAAGCGGTGAGGAAGCAGGACCAGAGTTTCGTTGAACGGTTTTACGACCTTTTCTTTGAACTGTTTGTAATCAAAGGCGATGGATGTTTACGGCCCCCGCCCCTTAGAAACAGCTGTTGCCATGTATTCAGGGAAAGAGGAGGCATACAATATTGGCCTTCACGGTGGAAGAGGGGTTAGTGTGTCACAACACGAAGGTCCTGCAGTCCTGGGTTTAATCCCGAGCTCGGGATCTTTCTGTGTGGAGTTTGCATGTCCTCCCCGTGAATGCGTGGGTTCCCTCCGGGTACTCCGGCTTCCTCCTACTTCCAAAGACATGCACCTGGGGATAGGTTGATTGGCAGCACTAAATTGGCCCTAGTGTGTGAATGTGAGTGTGAATGTCGTCTATCTGTGTTGGCCCTGCGATGAGGTGGCGACTTGTCCAGGGTGTACCCCGCCTTCCGCCCGATTGTAGCTGAGATAGGCGCCAGCGCCCCCCGCGACCCCGAAAGAGAATAAGCGGTAGAAAATGGATGGATGGCGTACAATCTTTTCGTCATAGCGTGTGACGACACTTTATAAGGGTACAGTGTGTACACTTTTCTCCTCATTGAGCCAAATTTAATTCTGTCTCAGTTTGATTCTTTGCTTCTTGTCTTGTTTAGTAGATGTCATCGGTGTTTGACCCTGACAGACACTCATGCCTAGCTTGTGTGCTGTTATGTGCTTAGCTGCTGTGTAGCTGTTAGCTCCTAGTCACCTATATCCCGCCATGTATACTTTTTTATCAATGAAAAAGATAGACGAAAAGACCAAAAGCGTGTGTTTATGGGAGGACATTTAGATGTCAGCTTTATCCGCAGTACTGCTTTATCTGAACGCTGATTTTGGACATTTTAGATTCAAGACGATATAAACTGATGTTTTTTTTCTTTTTTAATCTAAAATCAATATCCCTAATCCTAATGACAAAAGAATGACAAATGTGCCAAAACTGCTTTGAAAATATGATCAAGTATTTTATTGGTAAATTTAACACAAATCTACAAATGACTCCAATGAACATATATTTTGAAATGTATCTAACATAAAACTATTATATATATGTATATATATATATATGTATATATGTATATATATATATATATATATATACATATATATATATATATATATATATACATATACATATATAAATATATACATATATATATACATATACATATATATATATACATATATATATACATATACATATATATATATACATATATATATACATATACATATATATATACATATATATATATACATATACATATATATATACATATATATATACATATACATATATATATATACATATATATATACATATACATATATATATATACATATATATACATATACATATATATATATATACATATATATATACATATACATATATATATACATATATATATACATATACATATACATATATATATACATATATATATATATACATATACATATATATATATACATACATATACATATATATATACATATATATATATACATACATATACATATATATATACATATATATATACATATACATATACATATATATATACATATATATATACATATACATATATATATATATATATATATATATATATATATATATATATATATATATATATATATATATATATATATATATATACACATATACATATATACATATATATATATATATATATATATATATATATATATATATATATATATATATGCTTGCAAATAAGTTTTAAGGCGTCTTTGCTTATTGATTTTGAATATATTAAAAAAAAATCACACATAGGGTTCCCTGGATGAAAAAAATGTCAGATTCCCCAAAGCTGCTGTAAAATGTATATTTTATTTCTGATTATCACATATTTTATAACCAAAAAAAAAAAAAAAAAAAAAGAGTATTTACATTGTGACTGAATGAATAATTACATAGCACTTTTTCAAAATTATCTCTAAGTTCATTACACTGGCGCTGGTCAGCTACATTTAAAGAAGTGAAGTGTCTTGCCCAAGGACACAACAGCAGCTGCTCGGATGGCAGATGCTGGAATCGATTCAAGAACTTTCAAGTTTCTGGACAGCATCTGATTTGCATTTATTTTTAGAGTTGGTATATAAAAAAAACCCTCACATCCTCATGACAAAAAAATGTTAACCTCCCAAAACTTGGAAAAATATTAGAATGTGTTTATTTAGTTCATTTATTTGCTAACAATAATTTAAATGTGTATTATTTCATCTCTATTTCTAAACCCCTATAAAATACACTACGGGCAAACAATGTCAGCTTCCCAAAACTGTGTTTTTGTTGTTGTTCCGAATGGAAACCAGGACAATCCTTTTGAACTGAAAAACTATTTACCTGAAATACATTTGGATGAGTATTGACGTTCACACATTTTATACAAAATAAACTCACACTCAAGGTTAAAATAACAAAGCACTGTTGTAAAAATATTATTTTAAAACTTATTCAGCCTGAAATATAAACATGACTTACAAATTATTTTGGGGAGGTGTTTAATTCAACTCTTTAAATGTCACTATGTTTACGTAACGCTTTTATTACAAAAAACAAAACACTAAAATCATTTCATATTATTTGCTTTTTATAGGTCACTGTCAATGTCCTCAGACCAAAAAATATAAACTTCCCTGTAATAAAAACGGTGTTTAATACAAACCCCGTTTCCGTATGAGTTGGGAAATTGTGTTAGATGTAAATATAAACGGAATTCAATGATTTGCAAATCATTTTCAACCCATATTCAATTGAATGCACTACAAAGACAAGATATTTGATGTTCAAACTCATAAACTTTTTTTTTTTTGCGCAAATAATAATTAACTTAGAATTTCATGGCTGCAACACGTGCCAAAGTAGTTGGGAAAGGGCATGTTCACCACAGTGTTACATCACTTTTTCTTTTAACCACACTCAATAAACATTTGGGAACTGAGGAAACTAATTGTTGAAGCTCTGAAAGTGGAATTCTTTCCCAATCTTGTTTTATGTAGAGCTTCAGTCGTTCAACAGTACGGGGTCTCCGCTGTCGTATTTTACCTTTCATAATGTGCCACACATTTTCGATGGGAGACAGGTCTGGACTGCAGGCGGGCCAAGAAAGTACCCGCACCCTTTTACTACGAAACCACGCTGTTGTAACACGTGGCTTGGTATTGTCTTGCTGAAATAAGCAGGGGCGTCCGTGATAACGTTGCTTGGATGACAACATATGTTGCTCCAAAACCTGTATGGACCATTCAGCATTAATGGTGCCTTCACAAATGTGTAAGTTACCCATGCCTTGGGCACTAATACACCCCCATACCATCACAGATGCTGGCTTTTGAACTTCGCACCTATAATAATCCGGATGGTTATTTTCTTCTTTGTTCCGGAGGACACCACGTCCACAGTTTCCAAATAAAATTTGAAATGTGGACTCGTCAGACCACAGAACACCTTTCCACTTTGCATCAGTCCATCTTAGATGAGCTCGGGCCCAGCGAAGCCAGCGGTGTTCCTTGGTGTTGTTGATCAATGGGTTTGGCTTTGCATAGTAGCTTTAACTTGCACTTACAGATGTAGCAACCAACTGTAGTTACTGAAAGTGGTTTCATGAAGTGTTCCTGAGCCCATGTGGTGATATCCTTTACACTCTGATGTCTGTTTTTGATGCAGTACCGCCCGAGGGATCAAAAGGCTGTAATATCATCGCTTACGTGCAGTGATTTCTCCAGATTCTCTGAACCTTTTGATGATTTTACGGACCGTAGATGGTAAAATCCCTAAATTCCTTGCAATAGCTCGTTGAGAAATGTTGTTCTAAAACTGTTCGACAATTTGCTTACAAATTGGTGACCCTCGCCCTGTCCTTGTTTGTGAATTACTTAGCATTTCATGGAAGCTGCTTTTATACCCAATCATGGCACCCACCTGTGGGATGTTCCAAATAAGTGTTTGATGAAAATTCCTCAACTTTATCAGTATTTATTGCCACCTTTCCCAAATTCTTTGTCACATGTTGCTGGCATCAAATTCTAAAGTTAATGATTATTTGCACAAAAAAAGTGTTTATCAGTCTGATTATTAAATATGTTGTCTTTGTAGCATATTCAACTGAATATGGGTTAAAAATTATTTCCAAATCAATGTATTCCGTTTATATGTACATCTAACACAATTTCCCAACTCATGGAAATGGGGTGTGTACACTCGTATATGTTTCCAATTCAAACCAGTCATTTTGAAAACTATTTTAGCCTAAAATAGTCATATACTTTTATTTTTGGCACATACACAACATCCTTACATAAACATTGTTTTCCTATTTAAACAAATCCAAACCAAACTTTAATTAAAATTGTAGAATTTGCCTGGATGTTTTGCATGGTAAAAAAAATAATGTCGCCATCTAGTGGACATAAATTGCAAGGTTAACATTAGGTATTAAATTATCATCTTGCATTAAGACGTACGTGTGGTGAAAATGTCATCTTTAATGCTTTTTTATGGGAGTAAGAAACAACTAGAAAGCAAAATCAATGCATAGATTTTCTCATGACATATCACCGTGGCAACGCATGGAAAAAACATTGTAATTAGCTAGCTGAGGTCAGGGGGGGTCTTGTTATCTTTTCATTGATTGCTGCAACTGCAATTTGACTGAAGCCAGCTCTAGAAAGGCGATTTTCACAATAAGAGCACTTAGACTTTACCTTACTTTTAATGGCTTTTCCCAATTAAAACACACTGGCCTGCGAAAAGAAAACATGTGAGCTTACAGCAACTTGACGACACTTGAACAAAATGCTACTAAGAATCGTAAATATTGAATAAAGGTCACGCCACTCGTGTATGTTTGCTAACAGCAGCATCACGTGACAAGCTGCAGTCGCAAAAAAGCCCAACACTGCCCCCCAGTGGCAGCTTCTTAGTACTGCCGTTTCTTGGGTGCCACGTTTCTTCACTAATATTTAAGAAACACGATATAAAAATGTTTTTTCCCCGCGAGCAACATGATTATAATGGCGACTCAGCATATCCCGAATGTACAAAATCATTTAAATCCATGTATTTTTCATATGAAAAATACATGCATACTTACATTCATAACCTGACCAAATGAGTTGATTTTTTCATTTATCAAAAGGTCAATGGAACAAAATAATGGTATTTACATAAAAAATGTTATTTAAATATGAGCAGCAAAATATTCAAACACGACTAATAATTCTATAAGTATATATTTTAGCCACATCTATTTATAGTGTTTAGATATTCATGAGTAAATGTATTACACGTGTGAAACATAAATCAAGTATACATATATATTGTTTTAACAATTCCCAATAAGTCTTTAAAACTATATAATTGTATATATTTTTGTAAACTGGAGAACAATACAATTTTGGAGGCAGTTAGAATCCTTTTTAAAATCAGTTATAATTTTTTTGTATATATATTAAATTTGACATACATTGCATTTGGTTTCCCAAAGCCTTTCAACACAGATTTTTGGAAACTATCAGTAATTATTTTCCATTACTAAGAGGAGACAAAGAGGAACGAAAAATGAGTGACAGCCCTTAGGGTTTAATTAGAGAGGGGTGTGGAATGCAGCAACCTTTTAATTTTGTTATGTTTAATAATGATGATTTTCAATATAATTTAATCCTTTTTTTCCACAAATTAGATTAATCCTTGCCAGTAACAGTCTTTAAACCATAGGTTTGTCGGTATACTATAAAACTGTAACTTTAAAAAAAAAAAAGAAAAAAAGTGCACCATTTTGAACACAACCATGATTGGAATTTTTATTTTGTTTATTTCTATTTTATTATTAACTAGATGAGCAATTCCTGCAGGAATTGTGTTTGATGCGTCAATGCTAACGTTGAACTTCAAAATGACTAATGGCTGAAAGAGAGCACACAATTTTGAACAGGCTGAATATGTTGAAGTTGGAACGGTTTGAATCAGATAAAAAATGTGGTAATTGTGGAACTTTGAAAATTGTCCAATTCATTTCAATGGGAATTTGGGGATTTTGGGAAAAAATTGAATTTTTTGGAAAATGTCAAAAGACTTGAATGGTCTGAATGAGTTGAAATGGTTGGTGTTGGAATTTTTCAAATCGATCGAGAAATGTTGGAAGTAGTAACATTTTTAATTGAGAAATGGTATTAAGGAATTCATGGAATTTCGGGAAAACCGGGAATTTTACAAGGTCGAAAAACCACTTCGATTTTTGTCCTGATTGAGAGGAATGTTTGGACGGTGGAACAGTTGAAGTGGGTTGAAAAATGCGGGAAAAAAGGGTTTGAAATGGGCATTCTGGGAATTCCTGGATTTTTTTTAACTTGGAAAAACAATAGTTTGAATGTCCAGGATGAGTGGAATGTGTTGAAGGTGGAATAGTTTGAATCGGTTGAAAATGGGCAATTCATTTTGAATGGGAAAAATGTCCCGGAAAGCCTGGAATTCTGGGATATCTGGACATTTTTGGAATCTGTCAAGGAAAAGCCCACAATTCCCGATTAGGCTGAAAGGTTTGAAGTTGGAATGGTTTGAATTGGTTGAAAAATGTGGAAGTAAAGCGCCAAAATCTGGAGAAGAAGAAGTAGAGGAATAATACCAAATAGAGGAATTTTGGTGTAGAAAACTTTGGAGCATTCACACAACTAATTGTATTAAAAGTATTCTTATATTTTTTTAGGGTGGGGAGATGTTTAGACAGGACTAACACTTCTTAAAAAGTAATTATTATGAATATTTTACACCTTTTTTTCCCCTCCACACTTTCTTTAAAATTAGACCATTCCTACATATCTGCCCCTTCTAGTTTATAAAAAATAAAATAAAATATGGACACAAGCTAAATCCATTCATCCATTTTCTACCGCTTGTCCCTTTTGGGGTCACGGGAGGTGCTGGAGCCTATCTCAGCTTCATTCGGGCGGAAGGAGATGTACACCCTGGGCAAGTCGCCACCTCATCGCAGGGCCAACACAAATAGACGGACAATATTCACACTCACATTCACATGCTAGGGCCAATTTTAGTGTTGCCAAAAACAAGCAAGCAAAATCATTGTTTTATTATTTCTACCCCACAGATTTGTGTTTAAATTACAAAATGACTTTTTCTCTTTGTAGTTTATAAAACAAACATAGAAATAATGAGTTTTATATATTTTCCATTCAGGGCACCTTCTCAACTCTGATTATCTGCTATAGTTTGTTTGTTTGTTGAGTTAAATGGAAAGGAAAGCTAAATTTACTATTGACGACTTTTCAGCTCATTAAAATAGTCGAGTTTGTTCAAAGCTTAAATAACAAACATCTCCTCATAAACAGCAAACAAAAGTCACACCATCAAATCAAGGTTTTAATATTCTTCCAAAAAAAAGAATCTTTTATATTGAACAAAAGTAAATAGTCATCACGTTGTGGGTGATACAGTACCATACCTCATCTTATTTTGGAATATATACATACAGTGGAGACAGGAATTAAATAACATTCAGGTAGAATCCTACAAAAGCTCGCCCCTCAGCAAACGAACGCGCACGGACGAGAAAGTGTTGGGTAGGACTCGACCGGTTGTGGGACATCTGATTAGATGGTGCACCTGGAACACTGTGGAGACCACCGATTTGGCACAGTTGAAAGATATTTTTTGAAGCATGTATGAAAGTGGATTTTCACTGCGGCTGTTTGCAGAGGCGAATGGGGAAGCAAAGTTTGAGGTGTTGGCACCGCGTCACACTTTGTGACGAACCTGGAAGAAAATGGCACCTTTGGGTTCCACTCGTTAACATTCAAACGCCACCAGAAATCAGCTCTCTGCCCCCCACTGGTGCATCAAATTACTTGTTTTTTTTGCAGTGTATTCTTTCCAAGTGTTGTATTTTAGCTGGAAATGACACAACAAAGTGACAAAAGGCTCTTAGGAAGTTGCGATTGGCTATCACCTGACACATGAAACGTGACAGATTTCGGGCGTAAAGCAGTAAAGTGTTGAATATCGTAAAATGTGTAAAATGTCAGTCACTATGCAGAGGTGGCAATTTCCATCATTTTCAGCAGACTAACCCCTTCTCTTCCTCTCACGAGAGATCCGTCCGGGATTGGGGGCCGTACGAATCCCTTGTGTACAACTACAAATTAATTTGCATTCAGTTCAAATTGTTTTATTATACTCCGCTCACATGGGAGCATACGTCAAGAAAAGTCAAGAAAAACTTTCCAAGGGACAACGGTGGTATTTACAGAATCACAAAAAAAGACCAATTAAAAACAACCTTTTGTGGCAATACTCGGGGTAAGAAGTTTGAGAAGCGCCGATCTGAAGGAAGATTTTCAAAAGGGAAGGTGTAGCAGCTTGAGAAAAAGAAAGAAAAATTTAATTGGCGATGGCATGTTCTTTTCACAACGCAACATGTTTCAGGTGGTCAATAGGAAACATACCTCTCGCGCAGGTGTCCAAACCTTTTCCACCAAAGTACTGACGAGTCAAGCATGGAGCCCATCTTGATATTTTGTCGGAAAAATGCCAAAAACCGAGCAAAATTTTCATTACAGATGAGAAAATAGCACTAATATTTGTATCAACATTTCAGCTTCTTTGCTTAGATTTGTACAGTTTTGGGTTGGATTTTTACTTTGAAAATTATATTGCGGGCCAACAAAACTGGAGCAGTCGGGTCTCACTTTGGACACCCCTGTTCTCGCCTCAGTAAGAGCAGGTGCAGCAGCTTGAGAATAATAAAGAACAACTTTGATGGGAATGATATCAGGAACACTGATTCGACTCACTAGTGACGGTCAAGCATGGAGACGTGAGGTAACACAAAAAGTGATACCGTGGTCCTCAAAGGCTCGAGGTGGGTTTCACTTTAAGAAAAAAAAAACGTGACCGAGAAGCGACAAACTGCGTTCATTGGGAATCGTTCTGGAAAAAATTAGCATAACGTCGCTCTAAATTGAATGAGGAAGAAGGAAAAAAAATCCAACGTCTCCAATTATTTTCATTTTACAGGTTTTAAACAAGCTCAAAGTGATGTTCCTCTACTATTCATTTGAATCACGGGTCAAATGTAGTGACTTTTTTAATCCACTAGATGGCGGACGACCGTTGTGAAAGAACGACGCGGTATCAGTCAGTACAGTTAGTGAGTGTGCCACACACTCACCGGTACTTGCAAGGGCATAAATAGTTTTGGTGATAACCACTGTTCTAAAGTATCCTGGAATCTTCTAGCACTTTTTGTAGCAGATGTGAGGTGTGGTGGCTTGAAAAACATAACGAAAAGTTTGTTTTTGTGGTGTTCAAAGACAAAATGAATATATATTTACTTCCTGTGAATGACTAAAATGAGCAGGAAAAGGCCTAAAACCAGCACAATGTCACTTTTCTTACGTCACTTTCACCTAAAAGGACTTAAACTCAGAATGCATTAGTCTTAGTTTCGCCACTCAGGTGCGACACGTGGAACAAAACGAGGCAGAACATAAAAAAAAATGTGAATCTGACATTTTGGAGGGAAAACGGCTAGAGAGCGATTCTGGTCACTTGGTGAAGAGTGATGATGATTGAAATTAGATTTTTTTTTTTTTTTTTTTTTTACTGTTTTTCCTTTTTTCTTTGAGTTAAGAGCAACAGCGTTGGAGAACCTCGGGGCGGGAAAAAAGGCCTCCGGTGTGTTTAATGTCGGGGTGGAACTGCTCACCTGCTGGTTAAGAAACAGCTGCACCTGACGGCCACTGGGGGGCGACAGATGCTATTGCTGCAGTGCGTGGATGCCTCCAGAGAAGGCTTGGGTTAAGACAGCTTGCAAGTGGTGATGCGTGTGTGCGTGTGCGTGTGTGTGTGCATGTGCGTGCGTGCGTGTGTGTGTGTGTGTGTGTGGGAGGGGGATCCAGTGTTGAGGGGCGTCACAGCAGCGCTTTAACCAGGTACAGCTTCTCCCCACGCTCGCTGGTGAAGATGGGGGCTTTCTTGTAGTGCTCCACCAGCTCGTCCATGGAGTTGAACCTGCGCTGGCCGATGCAGTAAATGCCGTCGGCCTGCTGCACTTTAAAGTGCTTGTTCTTGCCCGCCGCCTTCAGAGACACGGAGAAGTCGCTGGGCTGCAACATGGAAATAATAGACATGTTTTGTGGAGGGTAAAGCAACTATCACAATAGTCATCTTTTTTTTCTTTACATGCAGTACAGGTCCCCTTTACAGTCCCTCATAACTTATTGTCAAGTAACAGAACCACCGAAACGACAACATTTGTGTTGTATTGTCCATTTGGCTGCTGCGTTTTAAAGCAGTGTTTTTCGACCTTTTTGGAGCCAAGGCACAAAAAAATCTGGAGGCACACCACCAGCAGAAATCATTAAACAACAAAACTCAGTTGACAGTAAAAAGTCTTTGGCGCAATTGTTGGATATGACTTTAAAGCATAACCAAGCATGCATCACTATAGCTCTTGTCTCAAAGTAGGTGTACTGTCACCACCTGTCACTTCACGCCGTGACTTATTTGGAGTTTTTTTGCGGTTTTCCGGTGTGCAGTGTTTTAGTTCTTGTCTTGCGCTCTTATTTTGGTGTCTTTTTCTCTTTTTTTGGTATTTTCCAGTAGCAGTTTCATGTCTTCTTTCGAGCAATAGTTCCCGCATCTACTTTGTTTTAGCAATCAAGAATATTTCAGTTGTTTTTATCCTTCTTTGCGGGGACATTGTTGATTGTAATGTCATGTTCGGATGTACATTGTCTTTGCTCCAAAGTAAGTCTTTGCTGTCGTCCAGCATTCTCTTTTGTGTTTACTTTGTAGCCAGTTCGGTTTTAGTATTGTTCTGCAAAGCCTTCCTTAAGCTTCAATGCCTTTTCTTAGGGGTACTCACCTTTTGTTTATTTTTGGTTTAAGCATTAGACACCTTTTTTACCTTCACGCTGCCTCGCGCTGTTTCCGACATCTACAAAGCAATTAGCTACCAGCTGACACCTGTGGGGCGGCATAGCTCGGTTGGTAGAGTGGCCGTGCCAGCAACTTGAGGGTCGCAGGTTCGATTCCCGCTTGTGCCATCCTAGTTACTGCCGTTGTGTCCTTGGGCAAGACACTTTACCCACCTGCTCCCGGTGCCACCCACACTGGTTTAAATGGAACTTAGATATTGGGTTTCACTACGTAAAGCCCTTTGAGTCACTTGAGAAAAAGCGCTATATAAATATAATTCACTTCATCTACTGATATGGAAGAGTAATACACAGTTACTCTGCCGAGCTCTAGACAGCACCGACACTCAACAACACATAATTTTCAGACTATAATTAGTGCTTTGCAAAAACTATTTTTAACGCAAATAGGGGATATTAGATAATCTCCCACAGCACAGTGGTTAAAATACACTGTTTTAAAGCATAATGTGCAGCAGCTTCAGGAAAACAAGGAAAACCACTGCCTAGCTGACTTCAATTAAAAGGTCCCCAGTATGCAAAAGTGGTTGATAAACTAAGCGTGAACATTTCAACAGCAGGTGTCTTATCAAACGTAAGACACTTCAATTAATTTCCTCCCTTGTCGCTCAGACAGCCGTTTTTGAAATCACACAAAAAAAAAACCTTATTCCTCGCGACCGTGATTGAGCCTCTTGCCCACCCCGTGTTTGACCTTTGCACCCCGCAATTCATAGAGGATGATGTTTACCACAAAAAAAACACATGTTCGCTACAGATTTTAAAATCAAGCCTGCCAACTATTAGGTTTACTTAAAATTGTTTTGAAAATAGTAAAATATGGACTTTTAATGGATCAACTATTGTTTTTTTGTTTTTTTTACAATAAAAGAGGATAATAAGAGAGGGAATAATGGGATTTATATAAACTGTTTGATTGAGATGCATCTCTATAAACTGTGATTTTTTTTTTTTGTGTAATATTAAAGGTGGCATATGTTATAACTTCATGTCAAGTCATCATTAAGTGGCCCTGATATGTCAAAAGGCATTAATAAATCATGTTGTTATCAAATACCTTTATAGCTGATAATGAACTGTAACTGAACTGAAGAGTAGTTCAGCCCGGATATGCTCATTTCAAAATTAGATTTACAGCCCCAAAATCTTATTATTGTTTTCAGTTCGATGCCGTCCCCTCCACCGTTTGACCAATTAGAAACGCAGTGAGTGTGTTACATGCAGGTTGGCAGTTACGCACCGCCAACTTCGTCTGGCTACTGCCACTGGTAAAGTTACTAAACATGTCAGACCTTAGTAAATCTAAAAGGCGTCATTACAATTCTCTTATTCATGACATACTACTGTGTGGAACAATTTTCCTTGTGGATCAAAAAAGTTTGTCTTTGTCATTTGTTTGTCTTTGTCTTTGACAAAACCAGGAACAAAAGGAGGATTTGTATCGGGGATGCCCTTGAAAGATGGAGATGATTGAAGGCGGAGAAGATTTGCTAATTCCCCCCTTGATAGGTAAGTAAGGCATTTACGTTTTCTTATTACTTGTAATAAATGGAAATGGACATTTTGTATGTAAACTATATTGTCCAATACGGTCTATGATCTTGTCTAACAAAGCTAGTATGTCCGTGCAACGAATACTTTGCATGCTAGCCCGGTCCATCACACATCGACATATATGCCTGTTAGCCTGTATGTCAATGTGTATTCGAACTGACAGGGCAAATTATATTTTCGACAAATAAAACCTATGTAGGTATGGGTAGTGTCAGTGAGTATTTCGTTCTCATAATGCTGATACCCTGAGGAAATGGGTTCCAACATTAGCACGGCTGTCGTCATAGCAATGTGAAACGTATGGAGACAGCCAAATCCATCCATCCATCCATTTACTACCGCTTATTCCCTTTCGGGGTCGCGGGGGGCGCTGGCGCCTATCTCAGCTACATCACATAACATAATTCCTCATTTGTGTTTGCATATCGTGGACTACACGTACCAAGTTATATGGCGATATGAAACGTTTGAAACAGTAGTCTATAGGCATACCTTTGGAAAAATGTTTCCTCTTCAGTTTTGGGCGTACATTAGGCTGCTAAGCATGCTGTACTTTTTTTCACCAGTATAACCATTGCTAGCGTTGGTTGTAGTTTGTTTGGGTCTTTGTTTTCTGATAGTATTAACAATAACCATATGATTGTCATCTGTTGTGATATTGTGCACAGGCATGACATACTTTTTCCTAATATTAGCTTATTTACTGTGTAAAATGTTTTGGTTAGAGATATGTTTCTGACGAAAGGCTTGTCTATTCAGCTATTATGGTCCTGGAGCTCAACCCCTAGTAAGAGGCAGTGGAAGTTTGAAGTTCCTTGGAGTAGCCCAGTCGATCGAGCTGTATTCGGCTGCTTATCTGGCAACCTCAGTCAGGGAGAGGAGACTACAGAATTTTGCAGTACCATTTCTGGCCAGAATTTTACATATGGCACCTTTAATAATACTTTCCAAAAAAAACGTATTATGGTTTTAAGTAAGGATGGGTATTAATTGGGAACATAAATGTATCATTTAATAAAGGCATAATTTTCTTGAAATTTGTTTTTTTTATTTAAATCATTATTATTTTTTAAGATTTTCTTTTTAATTGAATTAAAAGTAAATTTTTTTAATTTTAACGACGTATTGCTTTATAGATTTCAATAACTTAATGTTAATTATTTAATTGTGTTTTTTCAAAGGCTATAGTGCCAATAATAATTATGTTCAATGAGTTTAGCGTCCGTGGTCACTCATCACATGTGCACTGGGTCACGTGCCTTTACAGTATATTTCTATTCCCAATATAAGACAATATGTTTCCCTCTGAAAAATGTCATGTTAGAGATTTATACTTGCAAACCAACTACCGTATTTCCTTGAATTGCCGCCGGGGCACTAATTAATTTAAAAACCTCTTCTCACTCCTGCGCTTACCAAAGGCATGCAGTAAAAGTAAGCATGCGCTAATTATTTTAAAACCTCTTCTCACTCCGGCACTTACCAAAGGCATGCAGTACAAATTTGAGTGTGATGTAAGCTTGGACCTTAAATGCCACTGAATAGCTCTTAATCTTCTTCCCTTTATGCAATTTCAAATTACCGGTATTGAAATCAGCCTCTTTCATTTTGAAATTGATGACAGGGGAAGTGTCACTCATAACGTCACGAGTTTGACCAGGTGGTAATACTAAGCATGCGCTAATTATTTTGCGAAGCGAGTTTGACCTGGCAGTAATTCAAGGCAGGTGCATACTATATGCCCTGTGGCAATTCAAGTAAATTCCCCAAAAAATGTCACAGATGGGTTGTCTAATATTCGGGGTCGTCTTATATTTGGTAACTGTGACGGCTTCGATTTATTGACTGGAACTCACCGATGACTCGCTGTCCCGTACGAGGAAGTCGCCCTCGTCCGCTCTCTCGTTGAGTATACATTCGGCCTGGTGCCGGGTGATGTTTCCATAGTACCAGTCCCTCCCGGCAAACCTTCCTGAGCGCGCCGGCGCCATGTGGCGGTTCCGCGGGGACCCTTTCATAGAAGGTGACGGGTGGCCCGGTCGCTCGTCCAGAACCGTGACATAGTTTTTAGGCACCAGGCCCACCATGCCGCGCGAGTTCTTACATCTCCACCACTCAGGGTCATTCTCTGGCTTCTCCACCAACTCCATGATCTCGCCCTTCTCAAAGTTAAGCTCCTCCTCCGTGACGGAGCTAAAGGGGTAAAGCGTCTGAACCAGGACGGCGCGGCGGTGGTGGCCCCCGACGCTCCCGTTTGCCATCGAGGTCCCATGAGTGTAGGAATCACCCTTGCCAACTCGGTCAGGACTCTCGCTCAGCTCCTCCTGGACGTAGTTGGAGGGGAACCACCCCACGCGGCCCCCCTGGCTGCCTCGCCACCAGCCGTCGCTGCACTTCTCCATCACCACCACCCTGGAGCCCTTCGTCAGGGTCAGTTCGTCGTCCCGCTCCGCTGCGTATGCGAACTTGACCACGGCGGGCATGTTGAGGTCGTAGATTCTCTCCGCCGCCCCTCCTACCGGGCCCCCGCTGCCGTTGGTGGGGTATTCCGTGTCCGAGCTCGGCGTCGGGGAAGCATCGCGGGCGCTGGTCTTCCTCTTTGTTTTGCCCAAACCTGCAGGACAGAACCACGGACACAAAAGGAACGTTAGTACTAAAGTGCTTTTACGGCTGAAGAATGATCCTTTTAATCCTGGCCGTCACTTCCAAAGTGGCAGCGAAGGACCCGCAGACTCAAGCAGGTTAACACCCTTCCCCTCATCATGGGCTACCATAACAAGTAAAAACTACCAGGGGCCTCATTGGTAAAGTAGTTCTAATGATTATTGATTAATAACACATTTATAAATATGTCGGCGCTTAGACTTTGTGTGTGGTCACACTGTGAAAAGTATTTCTTAAGGCTTATTAACAAAAAATATTAGTTGCAGCACAATATTTCATTAAATAAAATCACGTTATGAATTTAGGTAATAGTCAGTATCTTGTTTCAATACATTTAGATTTTGGGAGTTCATAACATGCATTATGAATTTTTGTATTTCACGCTGCATATACAATTTATATTATTATTATTACACATTTCTTATGTCTATTAAATTGTGAAATTATCTTGATGGCATGCCAGGTGGTAGTGCTTAAAACATCGATTCACATCCAAATTGCGATTTGGGTTTATTCAGATTCTAAATAGTCATAATGTTTGAGAATACATTTTTTTCCAAGAATCAATGTTTGAATCAAAACATTAAACTACTATTATCAATAATACTATCATTGATACTTCATTTTTTGGTTTCGCTTTTTTTTAGTATTGTACTTAATGAATATTGTAGCATGCATACAACAGGATACATCACAATATTTGTATGTGTTGCTTAGTAAATTTCTTTACTAAGCTGGTTTTAGGTTTACTTCATTAGATTGATTAACATTCTGTGATTTTTGTCAACATTTTTAAAATACATGTTTTAAAAGGCGTTTTTTAAGGCAAACACAACACGCATACAACTCGTAATGTCAACAGCCAGGAGGAACTTTTGTAACCTCTTTGTATGGCTTTTATTATAATTTATACATCAAATAATATATCACAAGGAATGTGTTCAATCGAGAACCGATTGTGAATCGAATCGTCACCCCAAGAATCGGAATCAAACTGTGAGGTGTCCAAAGATTCCGATTAATAGTGTGTCAAGAGCTTTAAATATTGTTCATGATGATGACTTGTGGTTTGAAAACAAATGTCTGCTTTGATTACTTGAAAGAATAAGGACATATAAATAATAAATACATTATTTGAACAAAGACTTCACAGAAGGTTAAACCTGTGAATATGTTCTCTTCAGTTCTCGGATAGAATGGCGCTGACACTACGGCTGCATGATTAATCGACCTCAAATCGACATTGAGGTCTTAATTAGTGCGATTACATAATCAGGCAGAGGTTTTTATATCAAACAGGGGGAATATTGACTCACTCTGTGCATCACTTTTACCACCTTAGCACGTTTATTCACAAGTAGAATTAACTGAACACAGTGAGCCCTCTTTTTAGTCATTCACAATCATTGTCTCGGTGTGAGGAGCCTAGAGCGAGGCACCAGCTAAAGAAGCACAGATAGACAGCCTCCCCACTCGTCGCAAAGTCACAAAAAGTAAGACGAAACAATAAAATGTCCAAATGTGGGAATATTTTAACTTCAAATGGGATGGGCAAAATGAGCACATCAGCACGGACGAACGAGCGAGAATACCTTGATGGAAATAGACAAAAAGACAACGTCCGATCTCGTTGTGCAAACTTGGAAAAAAAATGCACTTTTAAATGTTCAATATCTATTTTTTACAGAAATTAGTCCATTTTATTTTTTTTGTTAGTTTATTTAGAATAAAGTTATTTACCTTCCAATGACAGTACAATGGTAAACAATTCTACAGTAATGAGAAATAAAATCACTTTAATGCTTACTTGCATTATTATTAATATTACGTTCAGTTAAAGAGCATGATGTAGACAAAAGGTCTGCGTCTGTCTGTATGAATAAAACATTTTGAAATTAAATGATTGCATATTTTTCTAATGTGTGGCACCTTCAGACAATAATATGTTGATTGACAGTCTAAAAATAACATGTCTTCCTTCTCTTGTGGATGTCAGTTTTATGTATTTTTATGTATAAAAGATTAAAATCTCAATTCAAATTGCAATCGCAATTATGGAGAGAAAAATCGCCATTAAGTTTTTCTCAAATCCATGCAGCCTTACTGACACTATGATTGGTCAAATACTGCCATTCTAATTGTTCTTTGATAAATAAGACGTTATTTAGCCCTCCAAAAATATCATTGTGATGGCGCTCAACATATCAAGCCCTAAACTGAAAATATGGCCAAATTCTTTGGAGCCGCTGTCTTTCTTCATTGACATTCCAACCAGTGATCCTTTAGACCAGGGGTGTCAAACGTACGGCCTGATGGCCGGATCAGGCCTGCGAACAAGTTTTATCCGGACCGTGGGATGAGTTTGCTAAGTATAAAAATGAGCCTGAAAATTTTAAATGAAAGAAACATCTAAATGTGTCCACTGCATGTCACAATAGCAATTTTCGCATCCTTGTAGATGATGCTACACATGTACAAAATAAACCACGTTAGTACATCAGTCGAGGAAAATTATCAAACTACATAAATAACATACAGTAACTTGATTTTGATATAATTTTTTAAATCTTGATAGATTAAAAATTAACACCAATGAGTTGACTGATGAACAGTATCACATAACGTATTCAAAAAATATAAATAACGACAGTTCGGGGGGTGGGGTTTGGTGGTAGCGGGGGTGTATATTGTAGCGTCCCGGAAGAGTTAGTGCTGCACGGGGTAATGGGTATTTGTTCTGTTGTGTCACGGTGCAGATGTTCTCCCGAAATGTGTTTGTCTTTCTTGTTTGGTGTGGGTTCACAGTGTGGCGCATATTTGTAACAGTGTAAAAGTTGTTTATACGACCACCCTCAGTATGACCTGTATGGCTGTTGATCAAGTACGTATTGCATTCACTAATGTGTGTCTGTAAAAGCCGCATATAATATATGACTGGGCCGGCACGCTGTTTGTATGTAGGAAAAGCGGACGTGACGACAGGTTGTAGAGGAAGCTAAGGGCAGTGCCTTTAAGGAACGCCCCCAATATTGTTGTCTGGGTGGAAATCGGGAGAAATTTGGGAAAATGGTTGCCCCAGGAGTTTTTCGGGAGGAGCACTGAAATTCAGGAGTCTCCCGGAAAAATCGGGAGGGTTGGCAAGTATGTTCTAAAAGCCTGTCTACATTACGCCGGATAACCCCTCATGCAATTAATTATTTAGCTTAAGCTCTGTGTCAGCCACACTAAACCATCGTTTAAGGTTTCCCTCCTTGGATAATTTTTTACAAGGGTAAGTGCGCCAGGTATTTCTTGAATCTCCGGCTCTTAGCTTTGTATGGACTCATCGATCGTTTACAAACTGAGTTCAGAGAGGAAGTGACGACAGAAAGAGCGCGCTCCAGAGCAAGCTTCATAACAAGCGGTTTCGTAACCTGGAGGAAACGCCCGATTGCAGCTATTTCGAATACAACACGTCTCATACTGCAACATAGCAATGTTGAGCGACGGTTTTGTATAAGGCCTGGAAGAACGACAGCCTGGTGAAATATGTTTGTCACCGAGTGTATTGTGTCATAGGAACGGCAAGAGAACTTTCAAATGTTCACGTCAGCTTTGATTCTACTTAGCGATAAACTTTGTCCATTTATTAAAGGGGAGACAACGAAAATGCGGGCTGCCGTGGACGAGGGAAAAACAGCGAATGCATTTGGATTTGCAAAGCAGACTATCACTTATTGTCTGCAATTTACAGTACGTGGAGCGATTACTCAATGTTTAGTTTTCTACTCCGTAACTATTGTGAAGCCATGAAGTGGTTGTGGCCGTCAATTTCAGCCTGCAAGCACTGTGTCCTGACCAGATATCTAGATCCCTAGATTAATTGTTGTAAAATGTTCTTTATCCCATTGTTTACTTTCACGCGTCCATTAAAGATATGATTCATATATGATGGTTCAGGTGTGATTCACTACAATAGTCTAATAGCCTTTGATGGTGAGGCAAGCAAGGTTTACTGTTAAAAGAAATGTGGCAATAGGCTACATTGAAAAACAGGGTAAGGACACACTTCCCGGTCAGAGGTGATTAAGAGGCGCAAACATTTTTTTTTGCGCATGCGTACTAGGTCGCGGTGCGCAGGGGGTGGAGGTTTTAAACGGTGGCATTGTGTATGTGTGGACATGAATAAGGTTAGGTGGCATGTACCCTGAATAACCTTGGTGTAGAAAAGGGCCTAAGAAAACTGACAGGAGGACAGATGATCGAATCTCTAGAAGTCCTGCTGGGGTTTTACGTCCTCCACGCTCACAAACAGCATCACATTTCTCCCGGCTGTTTTAAGAGTCGTGGCACGAGTAGAGCACCAGCATCCATACTAATCAAAAGGATAGAAATAGACAGCATAGTCAAGAGGGAGGTAAAGTAGAGCAGGCATCGTGGGCCCAGTACCATCCATAGCTATCCTCTGTTACCTGCCCAGGACTTCCTGACTTGTGTACTTCCAAAGTAAGGTGATTAAGAATGTTTCTTTAGGGACCACAACTTCATTAGTATTAACCGACGACAATATAGCCAGAAAATACCTGTTCATCTACAAAAAAATGAAAACTGAAAATGTTTGAATAAGAAGCTGGTGATGGACTTATATAGTATATTTGAATAAGAACCAGCGCCCACTGCTGTGGACATTTGTGATTTGCTTAAAGGCCTACTGAAATGAGATTTTTTTATTTAAACGGGGATAGCAGGTCCATTCTATGTGTCATACTTGATCATTTCGCGATATTGCCATATTTTTGCTGAAAGGATTTAGTAGAGAACATCCACGATAAAGTTCGCAACTTTCGGTGCTAAGAGAAAAGCCCTGCCTCTACCGGAAGTCGCAGACGATGATGTCACATGTTGATGGCTCATCACATATTCACATTGATTTTAATGGGAGCCTCTAACAAAAAGTGCTATTCGGACCGAGAAAACGACAATTTCCCCTCTAATTTGAGCGACAATGAAAGATTCGTGTTTGAAAATATTGATAGCGACAGACTAGGAAAAAAAAAAAAAGTAAAAAAAAAAACGCATTTGCATTGTGTTTTTAGACATATTTACTGGGATAATTCTGGGAAATCCCTTATCTTTCTATTGTGTTGCTAGTGTTTTAGTGAGTTTAATAGTACCTGATAGTCGGAAGGGTGTCTCCACTGGTGTGTTGACGCGCAGTGTCTCAGGGGAGTCGATGGCAGCTATGGACAGCACAAGCTCAGCTGATTTCCGGTAAGAAGCGACTTTTTACCACAATTTTCTCACCGAAACCTGCTGGTTGACATTCCGTCGTGATTCATGTTCGCTTGACCGTGCTGTGATCCATAATGTAGTTTCACCTCCAGTAATTTTAAACAAGGAATCACCATGTGTTTTTGTGGCTAAAGGCTAAAGTTTTCCACCTCCATCTTTCTACTTTGACTTCTCCAATATTAATTGAACAAATTGCAAAAGATTCAGCAACACAGATGTCCAAAATACTGTGTAATTATGCCGTTAAAGCAGACGACTTTTAGCTGTGTGTGTGCGCAGCGCTCATACTTCATAAAAACCTGTGACGTCTTGCGTACACGTCATCATTACACGACGTTTTCAAGACGAAACTCACGGGAAATTTAAAATTGCAGTTTAGTAAACGAAAAAGGCCGTATTGGCATGTCTTGCAATGTTAATATTTCATCACTGATATATAAACTATCAGACTGCGTGGTCGGTAGTAGTGGGTTTCAGTAGGCCTTTAACAGACTTGTTCTTCTGGAAATGTGTAACTCACACAAAAGAAAACAAATGCTGATTGCAGAAGACGCTGATTCTCAGAAGGATGTAGACCCGTGGTTCGCAATTAATTTCTGTCATGACCCCACCCTGAAGATAATGTTTAGTTTTGTTATTGGTGTGTGTCAAGATAGTACTTAACTAACAGTAAAGAGGCTATTACACTATTGCTTCTCAATCCCACCTTACGGTGAGCCCCCATGTGGGCCTGCCCCACTATTTAAGAATCACTGTATTAAAGGGTCCGTTTGGAACTTCCAGCCATCCATCCATTTCCCACCGCTTGTCTCTTTTGGGGCTGCGGGGGGTTGCTGGAGCTTATCTCAGCTGCATTCGGGCGGAAGGCGGAGTACACCCTGTACAAGTCGCCACCTCATCGCAGGGCCAACACATACAAACAGACAGCATTTACACTCACATTCACACACTAGGCCCAATTGAGTGTTGCCAATCAACCTATCCCCAGTTGCATGTCTTTGGAGGTGGGAGGAAGCCGGAGTACCCGGAGGGAACCTACACAGTCACGGGGAGAACATGCAAACTCCACAAAGAAAGATCCCGAGCCCGGGATTGAACCCAGGATTGCTCAGGACCTTCGTATTGTGAGGCAGATGCACTAACCCCTGTTACACTGTGCTGCTTAAGTAAAAAAATGTTATGAAACCAGGGTTTTTCATGTGAATCTTTAATATCTGTATGTGTTAACATTACACCGTCGCCTCCCCCCACCACACATTCATATCGTAAACTTAGTACTGGGCGATATAGCTAAAAACTGTGTCATGATATAAGTTTTTGATATCCGTAATAAATAGTGACATTTTTCATGACTTTTTAAAAATTTTGAACGGGGAGAAAAATAGATTAAATGTAAAGACTTTTATTTAAAATGTAACCTTCCTCTGATTAAAACACCTATCAAGGCAGAAAAGAAAGGAAATGTCAACAACCATGGAAAACAATCAACGTAAACAACATTCTAAAATCACAATATCTAACATATCTAAATATTTTAAACCACAAATGTTCCTACACTTAACATTAACCTCTTTAAATGAAGGTGCAAAAAAAAGGAATATGTAAGAAATGCTTAATAAAGTGTAACAAAATAGTGCAAAGTATGAAAATGTATACATAGAAAAACTTGACAAGAACAATTTTTTCCAAGTTTACTGCCAGGAAGTTACGTGATCTGTGTAACATTTTATTTGGTCTTTTTATTCTTATTTAAGTATGGACATTTATTCATGCTATGTAGCAATTTATTTTTGGACCAAATTATTATTTTAAAGGGGAACATTAGCACAATTTCAGATGGTTTAAAACCAATAAAAATCAGTTCCCAGTGGCTTATTTTATTTTTCGAAGTTTTTTTCAAAATTTTACCCATCATAGAATATCCCGAAAAAAGGCTTTAAAGTGCCCGATTTTCGCTATCTGTGAAGCCACCGTCCATTTTCCTGTGACGTCATCCAGTGATATACATGCTATCCATGCGGTTAACACAGCAAGATATAGCGACATTAGCTCGGATTCAGACTCAGATTTCAGCGGCTTAAGCGATTCAACAGATTACGCATGTATTGAAACGGATGGTTTGAGTATGGAGGCAGATAGCGAAAACTAAATTGAAGAAGAAACTGAAGCTATTGAGCGAATAGCTATTGACGCTATTCGGCCATGTCTGCTTTAGCATCGCCAGTAAAATGTGCAGACCAAACGATCGATTAGCTGGCAGTCATGCCGCGACCAAATATGTCTGATTAGCACAAAAGTCAATAACATCAACAAAACTCACCTTTGTGATTCCGTTGACTTTATCGTTGGAAATGCATCTGCTTTGAGTGTCGCAGGGTATCCATTCATCTCTGTGCCATGTCTGTCGTAGCATTGCCGGTAAAATGTGCGGACCAAACGAGGGACTTTCGCATCTCTTGACACTGGAGCAACTTAAATCCGTCGATTGGTAAGTGTTTGTTTGGCATTAAATGTGGGTGGAGGGAAAGGCTGGATGCAAATATAGCTACAAATGAGGCATACCGATGCAAAATGTACATACAGGTAGCCTAAATAGCATGTTAGCATCGATTAGCATGCCGTGCTAATCGATGCACATTCTATGTAAATCAACTTGAATCCGTCCCTGATCGTGTTGTTACACCCTCCGACAACACACCCACGAGGCATGATGTCGCCAAGGTACCGGAAAACAGTCGAAAAAACAGAAAATAACAGAGCTGATTTGACTTGCTGTGTGTAATGTGTTTGAGAAAATGGCGGTTGACTACCTAGGGTGACGTCACATTTTGACGTCATCGTTCCGAGAGCAAATAATAGAAAGGCGTTTAATTCGCCTAAATTCACCCATTTTGGAGTTCGGAAATCGGTTAAAAAATTATATGGTCTTTTTTCTGCAACATCAAGGTATATATTGATGCTTACATAGGTCTGGTGATAATGTTCGCCTTTAATGTAGCACATGTGTTATATTTTGTTATTTATTTTATCCTTACAGTCCTGCACAAAAGTTCCTATCCGTTGTTTCCGTACATCCGATTAGGGAATGGACGAGTGTTATAAAGAAAAGATGAGCACGGGGAAGGACTAGGGTCCATTTGAAAAAAATCCCAAAAACGTCCATATTGTCGAGGTGCTTTTTCTGTTTTATTGACTATTCCTTCGCTATCTACAACACTAATTTTTAGTTTTTCTTCTCATTCCAGGCAGAGCATCAACAAAGAGACAACAAGATGGCGCAACCAGGCTTGATAAGTAATACTGTTACGCGATTTGCTGTTTAGCATGTCCCTCCCATTGCTCACTCATCACTTCCTGTTTTACTAGGTTAACAGACAGCAAGTGCCTTTGTTAATGCAACCATCCTCGCTTCATTCATTCCGGTTTCTTACAACCCAGGAATAGAGACTTATCGAACGTTTTATCAAACATTTTTGATGATATTATTTACGTGTCTATCATGATATATATGTTGATATTGTTTTATCGGCCCATCCCTATGTAGACTGTTTCGACATTTCACCGGAAATACCTGTACGTGCAGAGATATTAATCGAGCAATTATCTGCCATCAGAAGTATTATCAGAGCAGCCCTTGTCAGTAAGGAAATGACTCAAAGGGGAACATTATCACCAGACCTATGTAAGTGTTAATATATACCTTGATGGTGCAGAAAAAAGACCATATATTTTTTCAACCGATTTCCGAACTCTAAATGGGTGAATTTTGTCGAATTAAACGCCTTTTCTGTTTATCGCGCTGGAGGCGATGACGTCAGAATGTGACGTCGCCGAGGTAATACAGCCGCCATTTTCATTTTCAACACATTACAAACACCGGGTCTCAGCTCTGTTATTTTCAGTTTTTTTGACTATTTTTTGGAACCTTGGAGACATCATGCCTCGACGGTGAGTTGTCGGAGGGTGTAACAACAGTAACAGGGAGGGATTCAAGTTGCACCACTGGCCCGAAGATGCGAAAGTGTCTGCCGCCAGACCCCCATTGAATGTGCTGATGTGTCTGCACATTTTACCGGCGATGCTAAGGCAGACATGGCACAGAGATGTATGGATAACCTGTAGATGCATTTGCAACTATATTAGGTTTCCTTCTACCCACATTTAATGCGTAAAAAACACTTACCAATCGACGGATTTAAGTTGCTCCAGTGTCACAAGATGCGAAAGTCCTGATCGTTTGGTTCGCACATTTTACCGGCGATGCTAACGCAGCTATTCGGCCATGCTATGGCTATGAATAGCGTCAATAGCTATTCGCTCAATAGCTTCAGTTTCTTCTTCAATACTTTCATACTCCAACCATCTGTTTCAATACATGCGTAATCTGTTGAATCGCTTAAGTCGCTGAAATCCGAGTTTGAATCACCACACCACTTGCGGCTAAAAGTCGTCTCTTTTCATCGCGCAGTTACACAATATTTTGGACATCTGTGTTGCTGAATCTTTTGTAATTTGTTCAATTAATAATGGAGAAGTCAAAGTAGAAAGATAGAGGTGGGAAGCTTTAGCCTTTAGCCACACAAACACACAGTGTTTCCTTGTTTAAAATTCCCGGAGGTGAAGCTTTACTATGGATCAGAGCGGTCAAGCGAACATGGTTCCCGGCAACTTGTCAACCGGCAGGTTTCGGTGAGAAAATTGTGGTAAAAAGTCGCCTCTTGCAGGAGATCAACGGAGCTTCTGTCCTGCTGCAGCTTCGTGACTTCTCACAGAGACTGGCGTCAACACACCCGTGGACACACCCCTCCGACTATCAGGTACTATTTAACTCACTAAAACACTAGCAACACAATAGAAAGATAAGGGATTTCCCAGAATTATCCTAGTAAATGTGTCTAAAAACATCTGAAACGCTCCCAATGCAATCGGCTTTTTTTTTTTTTTTTACTTTTTTTTTTTTTCTAGTCCTTCACTCTAAATTTCTTCATCCACAAATCTTTTATCCTCGCTCAAATTAATGGGGAAATTGTCGCTTTCTCGGTCCGAATAGCTCTTGCTGCTGGAGGCTCACATTATAAACAATGTGAGGATGTGAGGAGCCCTCACACCGGTGACGTCATCGTCTGCTACTTCCGGTAAAGGCAAGGCTTTTTTATTAGCGACCAAAAGTTGCAAACTTTATCGTCAATGTTCTCTACTAAATCCTTTCAGCAAAAATATGGCAATATCACGAAATAATCAAGTATGACACATAGAATGGACCTGCTATCCCCGTTTAAATAAGAAAATCTCATTTCAGTAGGCCTTTAATAGACTGACTTCTCCAGTTCTGCACAAATGATCATTTCAATTGCACCAGGAAGAGCAAGCCATTTATGAACCCCTCATTTGACAAACTTTTCAATTTATTAACCACAGACTAAAAATAGGCCTTGTAATACAAACGTTTCATCCAACCAATGTGTTTTTTGAGCCATTTCAAAGCATTTTTATGATTTTGTTAGCTTAACGAGTACAAAAAAGCGATTGACAAGCGATGAGTGGTATAAAACATTCAGGAAGTATCCACAGCGTTGTTGACACTGCCTAATCCCAATCCTCCTTTTTTTCTGCTGCACACCAAGAAGATTAACCAACAAGGTAAAGTGGATTTTATTTTTATTCCTAATCATGGCTGACTGTTAAAGTTAAGGAGCTTTCTGATTTCAAACTTTGAGCGCACCACAGCAGTCGCGCTGTGTGTGTGTCAGCAGGGCAGCTGAAAATGAGGTTCAGCGAGTTGTTGTTGTTTTGGCTTTGTTATTAAATAGAAAGTTGAGCCATCACCCCCTTGTTATGTTTGCTGGATATACAGTACTGGATAGCACTACATATTGTGTTCAAAGTGTACAAATATGGATTTTGTCAAGGCTGCAACCCTTTATTTATGTTTACATTGTTTTTTAAGGATATATTTGCTTCAACGAACACAGAAACGGGTTTAAAACAATGGTTTCAAGAGTGACTATGTCTACAAACAAACACGCACACTCGCTGTCATGCACATTTTGTCCAATTACAAGCCTGGAAAAGCAACCACAGCTGACTTAGAGGCAATAGACATCTGTTATTATAATGTTTATTTTGATATAACAGACATAAAATGACATGTACGCTGTCTTTAAAAACCAGCCTGCACTTCAGAGCTCTGGGAACATTCACGGACTTATAACATGTTTAATCAACAACATGGTATTACATTACATGTGCAGTGAAATGTACATTACCTCTAAAATAAACGCACAGTAACAAGGAGCCAAGGAAACGTCTTGAATAGTTGAGTGCCGAAAACGCAGACGTGGGTGTGCCGCTGCAAAAGTAGTGCGTTTTGTAGCAACGCTTTTGCCGCACACTTGACATATTACATGCGTCTGTTCGACATCTTCCCGCTTGAAGTCAAACGATGGACCCCGTGCTGTTTTTTATGGGAATTAATTTTTCTTCCTTCATCTTTTACCATATTGGCACCTTCTCTTTTTCGTATTACCACTCGCACCTCTCCACTAGCGCCACAGCTAATGTTACCCATTCCGCTACCTCTCTGCTCTGCGAGGGCGTATGACGTTACACGTGCGACAGTATGTGACGTATGTAAGAAGGTGCGCTTGTTTGATGTCTCTGTGAGAAGGAGAGACAGAAAGAGTGAGAAACGCCTGAAGTGTAATGCCCCCAGCTAAAAGCAACTGTGTGAGAACGTATTCTCACGCTAGTCATTTTCTATATCGCACAGAGTCAAACCCGCGATATTTTGACTATATTTAATATATCGAGTATATTTGATATATTGCCCAGCCCTAGTTTAAAAGGACAAAAATGATCTTCTTAAGGACTAAAGTATGCGTTTTTAAGGACAAAAGTATGCGTTTTTAAGGACAAAAGTATGCGTTTTTAAGGACAAAAGTATGTGTTTTTAAAGACAAGAGAAATCAAATCAAATCAAATCAAAATCAATCAAATCAACTTTATTTATAAAGCACATTTAAAATTTACCAGAGGGGTAGCCAAAGTGCTGTAAAATGGGCAGGTTAAAAGATAATACGAGAACCGAGCAAACAACACACAAACAGAACATGATAATAAATAAATAAATAAAACATAAAAACAGGTTCACAGCAGGTGTATAATGGGGCGCCATTGAAGGATGGATATCACTCAGTGATATAAGCCAAGGAATAAAAGTATGTTTTTAAGAGAGATTTAAAAACAGGAAGAGATGAGGCTTGTCTAACACTCAGAGGTAGGTCGTTCTAGACCTTGGGAGCAGCAGCGGGGAAAGCTCTGTCACCTCTAAGCTTCAGCCTCGTGTCAGGGACCGTCAGTAGCAGCTCATCGGCTGATCTTAGGGATCGGGTGGGGCAGTAAGGCTGAAGGATGTCGGAGACGTATGTTGGCGCGAGGTTGTTTAGACATTTAAAAACAAATAGGAGTTTAAAATTGATTCGATAACGCACAGGGATCCAGTGAAGGGACGCTAATATAGGGGTGATGTGCTCACGTCTGCGGGTCTGTGTTAGCAGACGAGCAGCAGAGTTCTGCACGAGCTGCAGGCGGGCAAGGTAGGCCTGGCTAATGCCTACATACAGGGCATTGCACTAGTCTAAACAATACGAGATAAAGAGTATGCAATTTAATGACCAAAGTATGTGTTGTTAAGGACCAAAGTATGTGTTGTTGAGGACAAAAGTATGTCTTTTTAAGGACAAAAGTATGTGTTTTTAAGGACAAATGTAAGTGTTTGCATGTGGACAAGAGACCAAACCGCAGAGATAAGTATGTTTATTAAGCATTTGTGTGCTTTGGCCTGCCGTTTTTTAGTTTGAAAAAAAAGAAGAAAGAAATGGTCTATGTTAAGCCGCGTAGATGTGCAGTGTTCCGGGGGAAAACAAGGACTTGTCACGTTCGAACCGTTGAAGCAGAATCAGACGAGGCTTCACACTGAATGTGCTCGTGCAAAACGGGCAAACATTTGACTAAAATACTGAAACACATTGCTGTAAACCATGTTATTACCATTCGCGTTCCAACAAGTGTCTTGTTCTTCTTCATTTGTTTGGACGTTTTGTCAAAAAGAACTCTTCTTAAAATCGCACGCCTGCATTATTTAGTATACAGTTAATTTGACAGTTGGGGCTTTTGTCATCCAAATCCTTTTGTTTGTGTGTGTCTGTGTGCGTCTGGACGGCTAATCTCCCAGTTTGTCCACAGAGCAGGCTGAAAATGCCACAAAAATGTCACTGCTGATTGCCGAACAGGCCCGTATTTGCATTGTGTTGGAGCGTGGCGGGGTTCACGCTGAGTAGCATGAAACTTGCTAGCAGAGGGATATGACGGGGAAAAAAGAAGGGGCGAGGGTGATGGGGGGGGGATCCATTGGCAGCTGTTCCTTGCTCACAGCTGACAATGAGGAGGGATGAGATGGGAATGGCCAAGCAGATCATGTTTATGGATAATGTGGTGCATCCTACATGTTTCATATCCGTGTGTGTGTGTGTGTGTGTGTGTGTGTGTGTGTGTGTGTGTGTGTGAGAGAGAGAGAGAGAGAGAGAGGTGTTCTACATCTGTGCCTGTGCGTGATAAACAAAGGTTACTTACAACCAAGTGGTCCCTGAAGGTGTGTAGTGTCATTTAAATGCACGTACACACACTGTCACTCACTTCCACGACAAGGAAAAAGTGCTACAGGGGCACACTAAAGGCGAGCGCATTCACTCTTCATCCTGTGGATGACTTCAATTTAGCAGGAAGCGAGTCACTACAAAATCCCACTGGGTTTTTTTGTGCCGTAAAAGCCAAAGGATTGGCAGAATATATACTGTCGTAGGGGTGTAACGGTACACAAAAATTTCGGTTCGGTACGTACCTCGGTTCAGAGGTCACGGTTCGGTTAATTTTCGGTACAGTAAGAAAAAAACTAAATATAAATTTTTTTGATTACTTATTTAACAAATTTGCTAAATCTTCCACCAAAAATAATTTTCGTAGGGGAATATTTGATGTGAAGTAATCAGAAACTTGGATAGGTCAATAATTCATAATACCATTGATTTTAATTCAAAATTATGTTTTAAACAATGACAGTTTGAAAGAAAAAAAAACAGCTTTGTTTTATTAGTAAACGTTGCAAGTTTTTCTAAATTACATTTAGCCTTTAAGATTTTTTTATTTCAGTTTTGTTTATGTTTTCGTTTATTTTAATAATATTTTTAGAATGTGCCTTGGGCCTTTAAAACATTAGCTGTGTGCCGCAAATGGCCTCCGGGGCACACTTTTGAAACCCCTGCTATAGATAATAAAAAATTTAAACTGATTAATCAAAGGATAAAAAGCAGAGCCTGGCGATGCATGCGCGTTTATCATTACTCTCTCTCTCTCTCTGTCTCTGCCCAGCCCTCACGAATGTTAACGCTGTGTGCACCACTTTTTTTTTGTTCAACCCCTTCTTAACCCTGAACGTACATTGAAAATACACACAACCTTAACTTACAATGCCGTAAAATTTGAGGCATTTAAGAAACCCCACCTGGACAGCTCCGCAAAGAGGACATATCCGGTGAAAAGAGGAGGTGTGGTCAGTTAATCATAGCCCAGTCGTTGCTAGCATGCCGTGCGTTGTTGTTTTTTTGATTGATTGAAACTTTTATTAGTAGATTGCACAGTACAGTACATATTCCGTACAATTGACCACTAAATGGTAACACCCCAATAAGTATTTCAACTTCTTGAAGTCGGGGTCCACGTAAATTAATTCATGGTGCCTCGGTGTGCATTGTTTACACAACGTGCGGTGCGCTACTTATATGTCCGTGTCGTTCGGTTCACCTGCGAACCGAACCGAAACCCCCGTACCGAAACGGTTCAATACAAATACACATACCGTTACACCCCTAGTCGCACGCAGGTGTCAAACCCAAAGCCCGCCACATCATCAGCGAAAGTGTGTGAGTTCATTGTATTACTAAATGCATTTGTTCTTTTAATTTTGACAGGAAAAAAAATGCATATTTTTTAAACTTTAGTATTATCTGATCATGCGAAATATTATATCATATATATATTGTATTACCTGCTTGTCACCTTTACTTAGGATTTCAAAGCAAGTTATCAAATTGTACATTAAAAAATATGATGATTAAATACATCTGCAATTAAGTCATAATATGGTGAAGTGATGTACTGAATAGTGCTGTCAAATAATATGTTTTTTCTAAATCAGATGCATCACACTTGAATTTTGATTAATCATGATTGATCTCAGGTTGGGGCTAAATTGGCCCTAGTGTGTGAATGTGAGTGTGAATGTTGTCTGTTTATCTGTGTTGGCCCTGTGATGAGATGGCGACTTGTCCAGAGTGTAATCCGCCTTCCGACCAAATGCAGCTGAGATAGGCTGCAGCGACCCCCCGATACCCCGAACAGGACAAGCGGTAGGAAATGGATGGATTGATGATCACAGGTTATTTCCCGCTTGCCAGTGTGCAGAACTAGCGTCCTTTTGAGACATCAAACAGAGTAAATTACCAGCGCCTCTGCTGGTTGAAGCCAAGTAGTGCACTTTGTTTTGTCAGGATACAACCAATCAACAAAAATAATTTGCAATGATTAACACTGTAAATGCTACAGTTAACGCCGCCATTTGAGTCTCTCACAGTTGCCAGGTGCTTGGTCAACAAAAGTAGATCTCTAATCAGCACTGGGTTATAAAAAGCTTTGGCATGAATAGCTGTGGTGGCTGTAGGTAACCTCCTGATGTATTGTTTTCAATCAATTCCAAATGAAAGCAGTATAGTCGTCCCTCGCCACATCGTTCTTCAAATTTTGTAGCTTCACTGTCATGTTTGGTCTTCTTTTTTAAAGCAATTTTTCCGGTATTTTTCGCCTGAATTTAGTCTTATTCATGTCTTATATGTATTATAAAGCAGCATTTGTCTGATTGTATTGTATAATGTTGTAATGATCCCAATAGATATTAGAGGTGAGACTTTTTGGGCACCTCAAGATTTGATTTAATTCGATTCCGATTCTTGGGGCGTCTGACGGTTCCATTGAGAATCGAATCTCTATTCAATACGATTCTCACAGTATATTATTTGCTA
Organism: Nerophis ophidion; assembly: GCF_033978795.1. Lineage (NCBI taxonomy): Eukaryota > Metazoa > Chordata > Actinopteri > Syngnathiformes > Syngnathidae > Nerophis > Nerophis ophidion. Next base: position 15,152,163 of record NC_084629.1, read on the forward strand.
CATCAATTATAATTAAAAACACTTTTCAAAACAGATTACAGGATCCAAAAGATCCTCTTGGCCGTTGGCCAATAGGCCACATTTTTAAAAAGGGATTTTTTTCAATTTTATTTACAAAAATCACAGAATGTTAAACTATAAAGAAAACAGAGCAACCCCAACCAAGTATTACAATACTTTGGATAAAAATTTATAAAACAAACGCGAAGACAAAAATACAAGACTTGTTAAAAACAATACTGAAATAAAACAAAACCTAAAATTAACAAATGCCACAGTAATTTATCAGTAATAATAATGATATCGATAATAATGGTTTAGTTTTTAATCCAAAAAATATATACATACATACATTCACATACAAATCAAAATATTTATTTATTCCAATTATATTAGCTTTAAAATGGGTCTCCTGAAAATGTGACCAAATCTGCTGGGTCAAAAGTATACATACATCAACATAAATTATCAATTTTGGTGATCTAAAAAAGTTACACTCAAATTAAATTAGCTTCATGGCATGGCCTCTTAACTTAATGTGAGTAAGTATGATTGACGACACCTGTTGACTTCTCTGAGCCCATTTAAATAGGGCTCATGTGATGCAGTCATTAGACTTGGTTACAAACGCGACAATGGGAAAGTCAAAAGAACTCAGCACGGATCTGAAAAAATTAATCATTGACTTGAACAAGTCGGGAGAGTCACTTGGAGCCACTTCAAAGCAGCTTAAGGTGCCAAGAGCAACTGTGCAGAATATCGTTTGTAAGTAAGTATAAAGTGCATGGCACATTTTTGTCACTGCCACTATCAGGAAGAAAACGCAAGCTATCATCTGTTGCTGAGAGAAAATTGGTCAGGATGATCAAAAGTCAACCGAGAACCACCAAAAAGCAGGTCTTCGATTAATTGGAAGCTGCTGGAACACAGGTGTTAGTGTCCACAGGCAAGCGTGTTTTGCATCACCATGGACTCAGAGGCTACCATGCAAGAAGGAAGCTCATGCCCCAGAAGCGACACCTTAACACTCGTCTATAATTTGCTGCTGATCACATGGACAAAGATAAGACATTCTGGAGGAAAGTTTTGTGGTCAGCTGAAACAACAATTGAGCTGTTTGGCCACAATACCCAGCAATATGTTTGGTGGAGAAAAGGTGAGGCCTTTAATCCCAGGAACACCAATTCCTACTGTCAAGCATGGTGGTGGTAGTATTATGCTCTTGGCCTGTTTTGCTGCCAAAGCAACTGGTGCTTTACATAGAGTAAATGGGACAATTAAAAAGGAGGATTGCCTCCAAATTCTTCAAGACAACCAAAAATCATCAGCCCGGAGGTTGGGTCTTGAGCGAAATTGGGTGTTCCAACAGGACAATGACCCCAAACACACGTCAAAAGTGGTAAAGGAATGGCTAAATCAGGCTAGAATAAAGGGTTTGGAAGGGCGTTCCAAAGTCCTGACTTAAACTATGGTGCCAGTATGTGCTTTGGCCTGCCGTCTCTCGCTGTCAGCTCTGTTCGTTTTTGTGTTGTTTGCGTCTGTTTTCGTCTCTGTCAGCTCACTGCTTGTGTATGACCGCCAAACACTGTTGGATCTTTGCCCCTCTCCCACTGATATGATCAACTTCCACGTTGGTTTTTCGGCTTCCAGTTAGCTTTTTCACCCGGCCGGATTCCTGCCTTCCTTTCCCGCCTCGTGGCTCCTCTACCCCGGCGGAAGCGTCTCTGGCGCCACGGTAAACGTGGTGGCCAGCTGGTGAAAGTTAGGGCACTCCTGGCCCGGCTTCCTGTGGCTTCCCGAAGGAGGAATGGTGCGGTATCCGGTCTCCTCCTGCACCAACGCTCGCTGGATCCCATCGGTTCCTGGCTTGTTCCTATCGTTGGTTCGGAGGATGAGGCTTGCCGCCGCCACTCCTGCTGTCCCCGCCCCCGGAGGCGCGGGGTGGATTCCCGCCACCTGCAGGGCTGTGTGTCGGGCCCCACCTGGATTAGCTGCGCCCTTAGACATGCTGGCCCCCACCAGGTTCAGTCTTGTGAACGTAAGATCTTTGACAAACAAAATGTTTATCCTGAAGGATTTCTTCACTTCCCGCGGACTTGACTTCCTCTGTGTGACGGAAACATGGCTGAGAGCCGGTGAGTCCGCCCCTCTTAATGAACTTCTGCCTCCGGAGTGTTCCTACTTTAATTATCCGCGGTCGTCCGGTCGAAAAGGAGGAGGATTAGCAGTTGTTTTTAAAAATGACTTTAAATGCCGTCAGATACACCTGCAATCCTCCTTTTCAAGCTTCGAACTGTGCATGTTTGAACTGGGTCTTTCTGATGTCGTCCTGTGTGCCGTCGTCTATCGACCACCCAAGTATCACAAAGACTTTATAACTGACTTTTCTGAATTTCTGGCTGAAATCCTGCCCAAATATGATCGTGTCCTTATTGTGGGTGATTTTAATATTCACACCTGCTGTCCAGACAAGTCGCTTTCCAGGAGCTTCCTCAATGTAATTGACTCATTTAACTTTGTACAGTCTGCGTCTGGTTCCACTCATGAAGGTGGGCATACACTTGATTTAGTGTTCACGATTGGTTTGTGTGTTTTTAATTTGGACATTTGCGACGCTTTGTTCTCTGATCATACCGATCCGGTTTGATATTCCCACTCAGTGTCCGGTTAAATTGTGCGCTCCGCCTCAACGCTCTTGCGTGTTTAATTCTTCGTCTCCTCCTCTGTTCTCCTCAATTTTTTCGACTCTTTGTGATGATAATTCTGCAGCCTCTGTATGTCTGAATACTGAAGAGTTGGTTTCTGGGTTCAACTCTATTTGTTTACAAATACTGGACACGATTGCTCCTTTCAAATGCCGCCACTCTAAAGCCACGCCTCAGCCCTGGTTGAATGACGTCACTCGTGCAGCCAGGCGCAGGTGTAGAATAGCTGAGAGAGAAAGTGGAAAAAAGACAGGCTGCATGTGTCCTTTGCCATTTTTTTAAAAAGTCTGCTTTTCTTTCAGATGACTGTAAAAGCAGAGATGAATATATGTCTATCTCAGATTATATCTTCTAACTGTAACAACCCCAGAGTTTTGTTCAAAACTATTAACACTGTCATTGATGTTCCCAAATATGTTGGTTTTAATGCTTCTTTTGAATTCTGTGAAAATTGTCTCCATTTTTTTACTGACAAAATTGTGTCAACTAGAGCCAGTTTATCCCAGACTTCATATGACCCTTCTGTTCCTCTGCATTACAGGTACTCTTCTGTTTTCCATCAGTTTGAGTCGGTATCCTTTTCTTTTTTAAAAGACACAGTTAGTCATATGAAGCCCTCTGGTTCTCCTGCAGATGCCCTCCCACCTCGTCTGTTTAAGGAGGTATTTGCATTGGATCAATCAATCAATCAATCAATCAACGTTTATTTATATAGCCCTAAATCACAAATGTCTCAAAGGACTGTACAAACCATTACGACATCCTCGGAAGAACAAGTGTCCTTATTATTATCAATAGTAGCCTCTCTTCTGGAATAGTTCCAGTAGAGTTTAAACATGCAGTGGTATGACCTCTACTTAAAAAAACCAAGCCTCGACCCCTCTCTCCTCTCTAACCTTAGACCTATCTCTAATCTTCCATACATTTCCAAAATATTAGAGAAGGTTGTCTACAGTCAGTTGTTGACCTTCTTAGAGGATAATGATATCACTGACCTGTTCCAGTCCGGTTTTAAAGTCCTCCACAGCACAGAGTCAGCGCTTCTAAAAGTTTTTAATGATATCCTCCTGTCAATTGATTCTGGTAAATATTTTGTCCTGGTACTTTTAGATCTGTCTGCTGCGTTTGACACAGTTGACCACACCACCTTAATCACTCGTCTTGAGAACTGTGTGGGTATTAAGGGCGCCGCCCCCAACTGGTTCCGGTTGTACCTAACCGACAGGAGTTTCTGTGTAAAAATAGACAGTTTCATGTCTTCCACAGCTCCTTTACCACATGGGGTCCCCCAGGCCTCTATCCTTGCCCCAATCTTATTTGCGTTTTACCTTCTCCCCATTAGTTCTATTTTTAGGAAGTACGGTATTGAATTACATTTTTATGCCGATGATTGCCAGATCTATTTTCTCATGGCATAAAATAACACGGTTCAACGTCTCATTGATGCCTGCACGACATCAAAGCCTGGCTTTCAGCTAAATGAAGACAAAACAGAAGTTATGTTGTTCGGTCCAAGTCGCTCTCCCTCCCCCAACGTTGACCTTGGCATTCTGACCCCGTACCTCAGCGACTGTGTCACAAACCTGGGGGTAAAGTTCGAATCAGATTTTAAATTCGAAAAACAAATCATCAGCGTTGTTCAACAAAGCTTTTATCAATTACGCCAAATAGCGAAAGTGAAACCGCTTCTATCAGGACATGATCTCGAGAAATTAATCCACGCCTTTATCTCGAATCGTTTAGACTAGTGCAATGCCCTGTATGTAGGCATTAGCCAGGCCTCCCTCGCCCGCCTGCAGCTCGTGCAGAACTCTGCTGCTCGTCTGCTAACACAGACCCGCAGACGTGAGCACATCAACCCTATATTAGCGTCCCTTCACTGGCTCCCTGTGCGTTATCAAATCAATTTTAAACTCCTATTTGTTTTTAAATGTCTAAACAACCTCGCGCCAAAATATCTCTCCGACCTCCTTCAGCCTTACTGCCCCACCCGATCCCTAAGATCAGCCGATCAGCTGCTGCTGACGGTCCCTGACACAAGGCTGAAGCTTAGAGGTGACAGAGCATTCGCCGCTGCTGCTCCCAAGCTCTGGAACGACCTACCTCTGAGTGTTAGACAAGCCTCCTCTCTTCCTGTTTTTAAATCTCTCTTAAAAACATACTTTTATTCCATGGCTTTTAACCCTGAGTGATATCCATCCTGCAATGGCGCCCCATTATACACCTGCTGTGAACCTGTTTTTATGTTTTATTTATTTATTTCTTATCATGTTCTGTTTGTGTTGTGTTTGCTTGGTTCTCGTTTTTAACCTGCGCATTGTACAGCACTTTGGCTACTCCTGTGGTAAATTTTGAATGTGCTATATAAATAAAGTTGATTTTATTCAATTTGACTTAAATGGTAAATGGGTTATACTTGTATAGCGCTTTTCTACCTTCAAGGTACTCAAAGCGATTTGACACTATTTCCACATTCACCCAGTCACACACACACATATTCACACACTGAGGGCAGGAGCTGTCATGCAAGGCCCTAACCATGACTCATCAGGAGCAAGGGTGAAGGGTCTTGCTCAAAGACACAACTGTTGTGACGAGGTTGGTAGAAGGTGGGGTTTGAACCAGGAACCCTCAGGTTGCTGGCACGGCCACTCTCCCAACTGCGCCATGCCATCTCAAACCCATTGAGAACATGTGGACAATGTTGAAGAAAAAAGTCCATGTCAGAAAATCAACCCATTTAGCTGAACTGCATCAATTTTGTCAAGAGGAGTGGTCAAGAATTCAACCAGAAGCTTGCCAAAAGCTTGTGGATGGCTACCAAAAGCACCTTATTGCAGTGAAACTTGCCAAGGGGCATGTAACCAAATATTAAACTTGCTGTTTGTATACTTTTCACCCATTAGATTTGGTCACATTTTCAGTAGACCCATAATAAATTCATTAAAGCACCAAACTTCATAAATGTTTTTTGTGACCAACAAGTATGTGCTCCAATCACTCTATCGCAAAAAAATAAGAGTTGTAGAAATTATTGGAAACTCAAAACAGCCATGACATTATGTCCTTCACAAGTGTATGTAAACTTTTGACTATGACTGTAGATAGATATACACACATACACATACAGTATATATATATTTTATCACTTCTCCAAAATGATGCATCAATTTAAAATTGGAATAACTAACAATCATAATTTGTGTGTGAATCAGTTTTTTGGAGCCCCCATAATATACAGTCTATACCGTACTGTGAGAAACTATTCACCAAGCGGGAATTCTGTTTCCATGCTGATGAATGCATTGTTTACGTGCCTGTTTTTCATGTTAGTTGAGAGTAAAAATGTTGATGCGCTTCATCTATGTCTCATTAAAACTACTACTCACCGATCTCCACATTGGTGAGTTTTTACCTGAGCGATATTGAACGTCAACAGCGACACTTACGACACGGCTAATGTTGGCGACGATCAAGTTGACCAACTATTGGCAGAACAAAGACGCCCACTTCCAACTGAAAACAATTAGACAGTTCATCCCTACTTTAAGTACCTAATAGCTGATAAAAATATAGGTACATTTTGTCAAAGTACAAAATGGTACATTTTGCATAAAAAAATTACACGCGCTCTTAACCAGTTGAGATTGTCTCCTCAAGCGTGTGATATGCTTCCATTAGCCCCTGACCTCACCTCTAGCTCGCCACCTCATCAAGAAAATGTTCTCAGCCCACATGATAAGCACGTGAGGCTTTTAACATATGACGCCTTCCTGGCAGTGAAATGGAACGGGGCCATAATGTGGCAGTCGATAATGTAAGAATCTGGGACAGTGGAGTCATTAATCTTTCCGCCACATCCATTAGACAGATGCTTTCTTGCCTAATCAATTTACAGATCATTGAAAAAAAAACAACTACATTGATAGAATCTGAAGAGCATTGGATGGATGAGGGGACAGTGTGGGTGACGTTAAGTGGTGGAGGATGGAAGGAGGAGGACAGTGACAGGCTGTGCCATGCTGGGACACATGAAGCCACAGGGCGGGGAGGGGTGACTAATGCAATGACTGGCAAATCTGATGTTTTTTTTCCTGCCTGATTACTCATTAATTCATGCACTCATCCTGAAACACTATGGGCACCATATATGTATACATACATACATACATATATAAATATATATATATATATATATATATATATATATATTAGAGATAGAGAGAGCGAGTATACAAAAGCATTAAGCTGTAGCACAAACTGGGTCGGAGCACCTTTCTAAATTTTGCGTACTTTGTGGAATCTGCCAGTTAAGCTTTGGGAACTGTATATAAGAGAGAGAGACAGAGAATGACAGAGAGAAGAGAGAATACAAAAGCATTAAGCTGTAGCACAAACTGGGTCGGAGCGCCTTTCAAAATTTGGCGTACTTTGTGGAATCTGCCAGTTAAGCGTTGGGAACTGTTCACTTTTTAATGAGAAATAACAGGGTTTGTTTTCACACATCACTTGAAGTTGCCAAACAAAAACACACCATCTTATGTAACAGCAAACTTCAAATGTGCACTTACAAGCTCTCACTGAACGTTGGTGTTTGTTCTAAACACAGCAGATTGAACCTCATATTTCCATGTTGGGGCGGTATAGCTCGGTTGGTAGAGTGGCTGTGCCAGCAACCTGAGGGTTGCAGGTTCGATTCCCGCTTCCGCCATCCTAGTCACTGCTGTTGTGTCCTTGGGCAAGACACTTTACCCACCTGCTCCCAGTGGCACCCACACTGGTTTAAATGTAACTTAGATATTGGGTGTCACTATGTAAAGTGCGTTGAGTCACTAGAGAAAAGCGCTAAATAAATATATAATTCACTCCAGCGAAGGTTCTGCAACCAGCCTTATCATTGTGGCTCTTCTTTTTTTCTTCTTCCCGACTGTCTGTGAGGCCGTGAACTCCCCCTTACTTGATGAGCGCGGGGAAGACAATAAAATGTGTGTGTGTGTGTGTGTGTTTGCGTGCGTGTGACATGAAATGATCCATCAGCATGAAAGACACGTTGGCTTTTTACACTCTGTGTGCACCACCTGTAGTAAACCAACCATGAATACATCCTAATAAAGAACATTTTAGAAGAAACAAGTTTAGTTCTACATAGTAGGGCTGCACGATTATGGCCAAAATAATAATCACGATTAGTTTCATCTATATTGAAATCACGCTTATTTACTATGTTATGTAAAACGTAGTTTTATTGCCCTTTCTATTTCAAACAAACAGTATGTGAACTGGGGTTTCATTTCAAAATGAAACTTAACAAAAAATAATTAATCAGTTGTAAAATAAAATTTACAAAAGACAAAGAGATAACTAAAAAGCTTTGCCTTGCGACTTGGTGGGACGTTTGTTGGTTTATGCACATGGGATAATTTCTGGGTTGGCGGGAATGAGTTGGGAGGATGCCTAGAGAATGATGAGGGGTGTGGGCGTGTTCCAGGCTTAAAATGTGGGTCACTCTACGCGAGCTAAAGACGCCGGCTGATCAACTGTCAGTCACCCTCTCACTCATTCTTACACTCTGTCTCTCACATGAGTCCACTGTTTTTCAGTCACCACCTGGTGGTTGGCTGACTGTTGCTTGTGAAAGTACTTGAATTGATATGCAGCAGAGCCTGCTTATTAAATGTTAATATCGCCGGCCATTGCGCTCATTTAATCATAGCGACTAAAATCAAAATTATGATTAAACTTAAATTAATTGTGAAGCCCTATTACATAGGTTCCTTTGCCTGTAAGTTTAAAGTTTTAAACGTTTTTAAAAACTTTTGTCAGCTTTGTAGCAGTATGTTTTGCGGCTCCAGTCTATTTTTTTCACAGGGTGGATGGGACAAAATGACTCTTTTGTCTGTAAAGATTGCCAACCCCTGCTCTAACGAAACAGGCAACATAGCTACTATTTAAAGAATGAATGAAGAGTATCTGTATGGAAGTGACAAAAAAGTAATACGTTTTTGTTTTACACAAGTGAAAGCAAACAAATCATCTCTTTCTAAATGTTCTTTGGAGTCCCACAAGGTTCAATTACTTACACACTGTTTTCTTCATCTGCTTCTATTATGTAAAATACTTTTATGAAAACCATTGTGTGTATGACTATAAGGGCTGCGAATCTTTGGGTGTCACACGATTTGATTCAATATCGATTCTTGGGCTCGCGATTCGATAATGCATCGATTTTTTCGATTCAACCCGATTCTCGATTCAAAAACTATTTTTTTCCAATTTAAAAGGATTCTCTATTCATTCAATACATAGGATTTCAGCAGGATCTACCCCAGTCTGCTGACATGCAAGCAGAGTAGTAGATTTTTTTTAAAAGCTTTTATAATTGTAAAGGACAATGTTTTATCATCTGATTGCAATAATGTAAATTTGTTTTAACTATTAAACGAACGAAAAATATGACTTATTTTATCTTTGTGAAAATATTGGACACAGTGTGTTGTCAAGCTTATGAGATGCGATGCAAGTGTAAGCCACTGTGACACTATTGTTCTTTATTTTTATTTTTATAAATGTCTAATGATAATGTCAATGAGGGATTTTTAATCATTGCTATGCTGACATAACTAATATTGATACTGTTGTTGATAATATTCATTTTTGTTTCACTACTTTTGGTTTGTTCTGTGTCGTGTTTTTGTCTCCTCTCAATTGCTCTGTTTGTTGCAGTTTTGAGAGTTGCTGGGTCAGGTTTGGTTTTGGAATTTGTTTGCATTATCATGGTATTGCTGTGTATTGGTTTGTTGGATTGATAAAAAAATATATATATATATATTTTTTTTTTTGAAAATGAGTTTTTAAAAAAATGAGAATCGATTCTGAATCGCACAACGTGAGAATCGCAATTCGTATTCGAATCATTTTTTTCCCACACCCCTAATCACTATATGTCATTGTACTAATACACATGACATGCTGCGTGTTTAAATATCAATATTAAGTGTGACCCACTAAAGGGTACAGTTGTCCGTTTGGTCCAGCCATTTTGTTCGGTTTATTTGGGTAAGCACTCCATTTACGTCAAAATACCATAGCTTCAAATTCCACACTTCAAGCCACCTTCACCTCACTCTCTTGGCTTCCGTCTGCTCCAACGTCTCACCCTTCCTTTGTGCTCGCTTATATAAGCAGTAGTTCATCCTCCATATATTCTGATTAACAAAGGTTGTGAATCCTCACTTGTCCAAAAATAGTCATCTTTGTTGTTTGTTACCGAGTCTGCCATGATTAGAAGACACATACGCCTTTGTTTACGGAAGTATGACACACAGTTGTTGCAAGAAGTCGGAAGTGCACTGCTATGGAAATGGAAATAAATGCACCGTGGAATTAGTTCCGGCAATGATTAAAATGATCAAAATACGGTAAATATTCTACAAATTACATATTGTTATGAACGTGTCTGTTACTACATTGTATGTATATATATATATATATTTACTTGCAATATGTGTACAAAACGTTGATGGAGGGTTTCGAAGGCTACAACGGTGAATCCCATTAGCTGCATCTTCCAAGCATTTTTTTTTAATCATCTTTAAATGCCAAGGGTGTACCCCGCTTTCCGCCCGAATGCAGCTGGGATAGGCCCCCACCCCTTTTTAGAAGAATATATGCATGCAGTGTGGATGTATCCATCCATCCATCCATTTTCTACCGCTTATTCCCTTTTGGGGTCGTATCCATTCAAGCTATAGAGACAGTCGGCAGCCATGTCTCCATTCATTGAGCAAAATATTCAAGTGATGCCATATCGAGGACAGCTGACAGCAACAGGCAACTTTGCAAATTCCCCGCACAGCGCAAAGCCAAGGGCAGAATATTAAGTGAGCAACATGAAAAATAGAAGAGAGCGACATGAAAAGTAGGAGAGAAAAAAAATAACTTTACCTAGCGTGTCCTTGATGTTTTTCACTAGCGAGCCTTTCTTCAGGCTGTTCTTGCGCTCCACGTAGTTGGACGGCACGTAGCCCGTTTGGTTGGCCGTGTTGCGGACACGCCACCAAGTTTTAGAGTCGTCCAGCAGGTAGAGACGCTCGTTTTTACGTATGTCAAGTTCCTGGTCCTGCTGGGCCGTGTAGTCCCACTTGGCTACAACAATCACCTCCTCTGTCATCTTTCATGGAGTCCCCCTGTGGAGGAAATAAAGTTCAAGTTAAAGTGCCAATGATTGTCACACACACACTAGGTGCGATGAAATTATCCTCTGCATTTGACCTATCACCACAGGCGCGCAGTGAGCAGCAGCGGTGGCCGCGCCCGGGAATAATTTGGTGATTTAACCCTCAATTCCAACCCTTGATGCGGAGTGCCAAGCAGGGAGGTAAGTATGAGTATTAGCGGTGAATGCGGTGTTACAGCAACACCGCCGCTGTATAATACCGGCGGGCCAGCTTTAATGTTCATTTGATATTGCCTCAAGGGCCAAATGAAAATACACGGCAGGCCAAATTTGGCCCGCGGGCCAGAGTTTGACACCCATGGGTTAAGGTCTGGAGGAGACATTCTTACACACTGTTCCATCACCTTCACCTTCCTCAGCAAACGTTGGAAGTGTGTTTGGGCTCGTCATGAGGCTTTAAACTGCCATTAGGTATACAGTTTCTCCTTAACATAGTCAAATTACATGTTGGAATTAATGTTTCCCCACAGTGAACCAAAGCTGTCTAATGCCAGGCAGCACTCATGCATCCTCAGACCACCAAGTTTGACTGCAGGTAAGAAAACCTTGTTACTACCTTGTGCCGCCAGCTATTACTGGGATGTTACTGACGTCACGTCCGACTCGCATCCCGCTGAATGAATACTGATGGTGGTCAAGCTAGCTTTGTTTTCAAGAGGTATAAGGCGCTAATTAGCCTTTTTCAAAGAAAAATTGTGTTGTCTTCAGCTGTACGAACAGGAAGTAGAGTCGAATAATTCACAAATAATTCATGAGTTTGCAGTAAACACTTTGTTAAAAGTTTGTTCGATATGCTTTTAACGGTTATTTTTTCCTCATATAATTATTATCTTGATATTATTTGTGTTTCTTAAACACGTTTGCCACGAGTGTTTCGATTTCAAAAAGCTGAAATGTGAGCTACTGCCTTTTTATCAGCTGTGCCACAATCTCTCGTTTGAAAAAACAAAGTCACATGACCAAACGTTAAAAATGCAGTAATCAGAACGGCAAGGTTGTGTCACGATGTTAGGAAACATGGCAAAAAAATCAATTTTAAATTGAGCTGTTGCTAATAAAGTGTTGCTTAACTTCTGTTGTACTTTTGTTGACAACATTGCCGTATGTATACTTCACCAGCGTTGTTTGTTGTACACTGCTTGTTGTCCATACACTTGCAACATTTTTCATTGTAACCATCCGTTAAGGTAGAGCATGTATGATCAAAATAAATTGTGTGATTAGTGCGCATATTCAGTCAATAAATAATGCAAACTTTGAAAGCTCTGCTTTTAAATTAACATTACTAGGCGAGAGAGACGATGCACTGTGGGAGGACTAATGGTTTAACAAAAAACTGAACTAATATTAATACCAATACTGACAATGATCCTTTTTAAAGCAATTAGATACAAGTTAGTTTTTAAAGCTGCTAATACGCTACCAAAAATAACATCCACTTCACACATGAACATCAAGATGCCTCGGTCAATGACTTTGCCGGACAGCTTCTGACGGATTAGACACGTCTGATGCGTGCAGCAAGGTCGTGAGAGATTGTCAAGGCAAAAATGCATGCAGTTATGTGGGAAGCTCCGTTTGTTTCCGTTCTGTGCGGGTGAAAAAAGGCAATCTCACGATATGGGAATCATCCGAGCGACTGGGTTTATATTTAGCTGAGTAGCCTGCAGCTGGAAACGTGATCTGTGGAATAAATAAAAAGGAAGTGGAGTAGATGCTTTGCAATTATTCATTCAAATGCTGTCTTGCAAGTACTACTCTACGGTTTTAGAAACCGAAACTGAAATCATTAATGAATGAAGTGTAACGGTGCACGAATCTCGGTAAAAGTTCAGCGATTTGCTGACACAGACCAGATGAATGGCTTGGGATACCTCTGAAAGAGGAGCCTAGCTAACCACAAAAGAGAGTTATGGGTAATGAGGAATGCAGCTGCACAAATTGTCTTACATAAAAAGATCCAATTATTGGTGGAAAGATTGATGTCCCTGGTGCACGGGCTGAATACAGCAGCAGTCGTCTGAAGGTATTAAATTCCATCTTCATTAAGTGAGGGAGACATTTTAACTGGATACAAGTGGATGTAACGGTACATGCAGTCGTGATCAGATTTTTTTTAGTACATTATAGAGCCATAAACAGTCAAGAGCAGGAGACATGACTAGTGAAACTGCCTAGGAGAAGCCAGAGCTTGAAAAAGCATCTTCCATCGGAAGATGAAATACGTAAACTAACAAAGACAAGTAGATAAGACAAAAGAAGTGTGCTGGCTGGTAATGCTGCACAATAAAGCATTTAAAATGGATGTGTTTCAATCAGTGTTTTATGCTGCCGATTCCAATATCGATCATCCAGGAAAAAGATCAGCCGATATCGATCACATATATCATTGTACTGTTTCAATTCGTTTATGGTGAGTGTTATTGACAGTCTACCAATATCAACACAATATTTAGACAAGTTCATCAGTCTTTTTTTCGGTTTGTAATATGTTCAGCCTCTTCCTTCAGTGATAACGTACATGGTAATGATACTTAGATACAAAGCAATTCAGTTTATTTGCCATAATGTAGGTGATTATTATTAGATTAGGCAAGTGGCTCACTCCGTGTATGGAGTCACATAATTAGCTGCTAGCTGCTTGTCAACCAGGGGACTAAAATAAAAATACTGTCAACCAGAGGGGATCGCCGTTGGTGATTGTCATTGGCATTTTTCACAAAAATCAGCTGGTATTGATCTGTGCTACATTGATCGGCATATCCCTAATTAGAAACCTACAATTTGTGTCATTGTTGCGGCTTGGAAAAAATAAAAATGCTTTTTGTTGCACTTTTCTAAAAATAAATGCTGTAAAACTACTATTACATTTAATAATAATTTTCATTTACAAATTGAGAATTCTATTTACTGCAATAATGGGCAATATTCCGATAACATATACAGTATATGAAAGTTGTGATTCAAGTTTGTGCACACCTGGACGTAAGAGTCAAACAAAGGTTGATTTTACAAACTTTACCTGTAGATTTGTCCTGTGAAAAGCCAGTATCTATAAAAATGGTCATCCAGCGCAATTAATTACATGATGAATAAAAACGATCGCTTAAGCTCTCGTGTTCCTGTGTGACTGGCTTTGGGACAGATTTTTCATCAGCAGGCGTCTTTCTGAGCTTTTAAAACACCGCTGTAGCAATATGCAAGTATTCCAGGTGTCGGATATGGTTTTGTGATGTTGTTTCCCTCTTCGCAGACTGTTTGCTGACCGTTTGGTGTAAATGGCAGGCGAAAAGCCTCCATCCGAAACAGTAAGGAAGTCACACCATGCTTGGAACTCGGGGAGTTTACCTGTCAACCTTAAGCACAGTAAGTGGGAAAAAAAACAAACACGCTTGATTTGCTCACTCAACCTACTTACAGTACTCACGGGTAATCTCACCTCATTGGAGCGTTTTTTTTTTAAGTTATACGTTTTAAGTTAAAGTGTTATAAAGTTACTACTCTTATCAGCCCGACAACTCCATCCATCCATTTTCTACCGCTTGTCCTGCGCTTGTTGCGGGGGGTGCTGGAACCTATCTCAGCTGCATTCGGGCGGAAGGCGGGGTACACCCTGGACAAGTCGCTACCTCATCGCAGGGCCATCATAGATAGACAACATTCACACAATAGGGGCAATTTAGTGACTAAGCCGGTATACCCGGAGGGAACCCACGCGGTCACGGGGAGAACATGCAAACTCCACACAGAAAGATCCCGAGCCCAAGATCGAACCCAGGACCTTCGTATTCTGAGGCACATGTACTAACATCTGTAGGTGCAATATTTACCGTGCACCCCTAATTTATATGAGATAACTGCTGGCAGTTTGTTTACTTTTTTGATCATCACAGCCATTGACAAAAAACCTAAGCAGTTTTAAGTTTTGTTCCCTTTCTTTATCGAAAATGACTAAGTCTCGGCCTGCGCTGTCTATGTTGAAAATTGCAATAACAGAGTAAACAAATGTGCCTCTGCTTGCTGCCATTGAAGCTGCCAAACTACTTGTGAGAGCAGTGGTGCAACACAGCACTCATAAAGTTTGCATAGCAGGGACTTGACTTATTTTACAACATTACCTTCCATAACGCAGGCGGGAAGTATGCGAACAAGCTCCAGCCTCTGTCGGCCTCAGGCTACTGCTGCTGAATCATACCAAGCTTCATTTTTCCTATTTGGTACTGCAGTGAGTCACCCCGCATGGTTGGATGAGCCACCAGGATCACTCGACTGCGTTTTAAATATTGGATCATTGCAAAATAAACTAGATTCGACATGTTCAGTGGCAGGCACCGATGTTGCCATGCCGACGACAGCAAATGACTTGACTTGGAAATATCGATTCAAGATTTAGTCTTGGTCAAGTTGCTCAAAACTAGCTGCGATTCCATAGCAGTTTTTCTCAAAGTAAAAGCAATATTTCTAAAATGATGATAAAGTACTTTTACGACTTGTAAGTGTTTCTATTACAGGGTGTATGAAAAATCCTGACGACCAGAGTCCAAACGGAGTAAAACAATGCCAACAAACAACTTAAGTCCTTTATCACCCATTCTCCTTAGATAGCTGGACAAAGTCACAAGTAAATGTGCAAGCAACAGCTAGTTTCGGATTTGACTTCAGTTACAGTGGGGCAAAAATGTATTTAGTCAGCCACCAATTGTGCAAGTTCTTCCACTTAAAATGATGACAGAGGTCTGTAATTTTCATCATAGGTACACTTCAACTGTGACAGACAGAATGTGAAAAAAAATCCAGGAATTCACATTGTAGGAATTTTAAATAATTTATTTGTAAAAACTGGTGGAAAATAAGTATTTGGTCAACCATTCAAAGCTCTCACTGATGGAGGGAGGTTTTTGGCTCAAAATTTCACGATACATGGCCCCATTCATTCTTTCCTTAACACGGATCAATCGTCCTGTTCCCTTAGCAGAAAAAACAGCCCCAAAGCATAATGTTTCCACCCACATGCTTCACAGTAGGTGTGGTGTTCTTGGGATGCAACTCAGTATTCTTCTTCCTCCAAACACGAGTTGAGTTGATACCAAAATGGATACATGGATGATTCAGCAGAGGATTGGGAAAATGTCATGTGGTCAGATGAAACCAAAATAGAACTTTTTGGTATAAACTCAACTTGTCGTGTTTGGAGGAAGAAGAATACTGAGTTGCATCCCAAGAACACCATACCTACTGTGAAGAATGGGGGTGTAAACATCATGCTTTGGGGCTGTTTTTCTGCTAAGGGCACAGGACGATTGATCCGTGTTAAGGAAAGAATGAATGGGGCCATGTATCGTGAGATTTTGAGCCAAAAACCTCCTTCCATCAGTGAGAGATTTGAATGGTTGACCAAATACTTATTTTCCACCATAATTTACAAATACATTCTTTAAAATTGTGAATTCTTGGATTTTTTTTTCAAATTCTGTCTCTCACAGTTGAAGTGTACCTATGATGAAAATTACAGACCTCTGTCATCATTTTAAGTGGGAGAACTTGCACAATCGGTGGCTGACTAAATACTGTTTTGCCCCACTGTATGACGACAATTCCTTATGTCGATCGATGTCAGTCAGACAGCCAGTATGAGGGGTGTCGGCATCAACGGATTCCACAGTATTTCCCTTCCCTTTCATGATATCAAGGTCTTTGTCTCCGTAACGACACTGCTCATTTGCCACAGATATGGAACGCCACTTCAAACCGTGCCCGGCTTCCTCTCGGGCCAATTACGTGCATCAGAGTGGCAGCTCCAGCATGCAACACTGCTCCCACCGACATCTGCAAACACGCCATCGCCAGAGCAAGTCAGTGTTGCCACACAAAACAAATGATTTACTTCATTAAACAAATCCCAGCTTCCAACTTGAACGCAATCCATATGCACACACAAAATAGGGGAAAAAAGCCCTGGCTTGGTCAATTCCTGTGAGAATTGAAGAAGCGACAGGCGGCTGAACCGGCCCACACCAGCTCTTTACGATGCCTTTTTACTGAGGCGAGAAAGCTCAGGGACTCTTTCAACACGGCACAAAGAGAATAGGGACGTAAAAGAGGATTATACAAAAAGGTCTGGAGGAGCGTTCTGTGTTTTCCATTCAGGTCAAACACAAGCAGCATTGGACCAATGGAAACACACTTACACGCCCGTGCTTCCTATCCTGCATCCCACACGGTTTCAAGAGGGAAGCAATAAGAGAACATTTGGAGCAAACTCAATAAAACGGAACATGACAGCGCAGAGCCAGGCGCTCTCGTTTTGAGGCTCCACAATGTTAATCAGCCCGATGGTCCTGTTCAACACTATTGGCCCGGTGAGGAGCTGGAGGGTGTTTACAAGTACAGCTGCTGTGTCTGTTGATTGCAATGAAGTCTTTAATGGCATTAATGCTGGCTGAGCAGTTTGCTATTTACCAGTATTACAACATTGGTTCTGTTCTGTCAAATATAAGGCTGATTTATGCTGAAGGACATTCAACATTGGACGAGCAGTTTGTGTTTGTAACAACTGGCCTAGCATGCAGACTATAATGTTTCTAGAAATGTTCATGTATTATGTGTTGACCACTGTAGTCATCACATAACAGGACTAGGCAGTCCCCTCCAGGATTTCGTAGGCTTTTATTGTGAATGTTGCAACATAAAATGCCGGTATTCGTGAAAGCTTTTTCAGAAAGTTGCGGCAAAAGTGGCTATGTTTTGAGGCTGATTTTTATCTAAATCATTGAATCAACTTCCGATTTTGTGAATCTCTTGTCAATGTTTTAAGTATCCCAAGTAACCTCACCATCAAAAAGCTCAGTTTTTTTTAACAAAAAAATTAAAAACAAACATTGTATTGACGTTGTACTTGTTTTATCCATCCATCCATTGTCTACCGCTTTTCCCCTTTGGCGTCGCGTGGGGTGCTGGAGCCTATCTCAGCTGCGTTTGGGCGGAAGGCGGGGTACAAGTCGCCACCTCATCCCAGGGCCAACACAGATAGACGGACAACATGCACACTCACGTTCACACACTACGGCCAATTTAGTGTTGCCAATAAACCTATCCCCAAGTGCATGTTTTTGGAGGTGGGAGGAAGCCGGAGTACCCGGAGGGAACCCACGCAGTCACGGGGAGAACATGCAAACTCCACACAGAAAGATCCCGAGCCCGGGATTGAACTCAGGACCTTCATATTATGAGGCACATGCACTAAACCCTGTGCCACTTTTGTTTTATCCATCAAACTATTTATAAAGTGCCTTTCATACATAAACAAAATGCAACAAAGTGCCTTACAGACTTACAAAACTGTGCCCTATTACCCACCTCCCCCTATCATCAGTCACATACACACATGCTCACTCACACACACGCACACACGCAAGCATGGCTGAGTATAGAC
Source organism: Nerophis ophidion (assembly GCF_033978795.1). Lineage (NCBI taxonomy): Eukaryota > Metazoa > Chordata > Actinopteri > Syngnathiformes > Syngnathidae > Nerophis > Nerophis ophidion. Next base: position 15,170,536 of record NC_084629.1, read on the forward strand.
ATGTACACCACACAGACGTAAAAGTAGACACTAAATGGCAGTAAAAACACAAACTTAGAGCTTGTTGACTAATTATTAAACTGTATTAATTCATTTTAACCAGTAACACTAACTAGAAAAAACTATTTCGGAAGAAGTGAAGTGAAGTGAAGTGAATTATATTTATATAGCGCTTTTCTCAAGTGACTCAAAGCGCTTTACATAGTGAAACCCAATATCTAAGTTACATTTAAACCAGTGTGGGTGGCACTGGGAGCTGGTGGGTAAAGTGTCTTGCCCAAGGACACAACGGCAGTGACTAGGATGGCGGAAGCGGGAATCGAACCTGCAACTGTCAAGTTGCAGGCACGGCCACTCTACCAACCGAGCTATGCACTGTGTGAACAATTTCAACAAACCAAAAAAAAAAAACTTAAGACTGCCAAAGAAATTACGTATGAATATTGAAAAGCCGAAGGTTAAGTGAAATGCTGCCATTTACCACGGGAACTAGATCTATATGACTCTTAGGTGTATATCTGCAAAAATGAGCTAAAAAAAAAGCTAGCATGTCCACAGTTAGCATGTGTCAGGTACCAAACTATGACTCTGCGATTTATACCTGCAAAATGAGCTAAAACAGTTAGTATTTTTGTTGGTAAAGGGGTGAGATAATCATCACACCTCAACACTTCTAATGTAAATACTGCCAAATACAAATATTATCTTAAATGACTAAGCCTGGATACATCAAGCTTAAAGGCCTACTGAAATGAGATTTTCTTATTCAAACGGGGATAGCAGGTCCATTCTATGTGTCATACTTCATCATTTCGCGATATTGCCATATTTTTGCTGAGAGGATTCAGTAGAGAACATCGACGATAAAGTTCGCAACTTTTGGTCGCTAATAAAAAAAGCCTTGCCTGTACCGGAAGTAGCAGACAATGTGCGCGTGACGTCACTGGTTGTAGAGCTCTTCACATCCTCACATTGTTTACAATCATAGCCACCAGCAGCAAGAGCGATTCGGACCGAGAAAGCGACAATTTCCCCATTAATTTGAGCAAGGATGAAAGATTCGTGGAAGAGCATAATAAGAGTGAAGGACTAGAAAAAAAAAAGGCGAGGGCAGTGAGAGCGATTCAGATGTTACTAGACACATTTACTAGGATCATTCTGGAAAATCCATTATCTGCCTATTGTGTTATTAGATTTTTAGTGAGATTATATGATACCAGAAAGTCGGAACAGTGTGGCCACGGGTGTGGTGACCGCCAGTGTCTCTGAGGGAAGCCACGCAGCTGCAGCAGGACGCAATCTCCGCTGATGTCTATGGTAAGAGCCGACTTATTACCACCATTTTCTCACCGAAACCTGCCGGTAGACATGTGGTCGGGATCCATGTTCGCTTGACCGCTCTTTTCCATAGTAAAGCTTCACCTTTGGGAATTTTAAACAGGGAAACACCGGCTGTGTTTGTGATGCTAAAGGCAGCTGCAGTGCACCGCTTCCCACCTCCATCTTTCTACTTTGACTTCTCCATTATTAATTGAACAAATTGCAAAAGATTCAGCAACACAGATGTCCAGAATACTGTGTAATTATGCGATTAAAGCAGACTACTTATAGCTTGGATCGGTTGGAAAAAAATGTCCGCTACATTCCGAGACGTCACGCGCACGCGTCATCATACGCGTCATCACTCCGCGACGTTTTCAACAGGATACCTCGCGGGAAATTTAAAATTGCAATTTAGTAAACTAAACCGGTCGTGTTGACATGTGTTGCAATGTTAATATTTCATCATTGATATATAAACTATCAGACGGCGGGGTCGGTAGTAGTGGGTTTCAGTAGGCCTTTAAAGAAATCCATAAATAAAAGTAAACCACGAAGTAAATGTTTACATATGCTTTGATCATACAGTTGTTTTGTGCATTTGAGCGTTGCTCAGAGACAAATTCGATTGGCGAAAATTATGCTTATTGATCTAAATGTGCGGGTAGCACTCGTGTTTTTTTTTTTTTTTTTTTTTTTGTGGGGGGGGGGGGGGGGTTGTCATTTTGATTGGTAAGAAATATTGGCATTACAAAAGTAGGTATCTTCCTTGAATTCAAAATGTCAGAAAAGTGGAAGATGGAAAGTCCCCTTTTATTTTACCTGGACACTTCAATCATCCTCCTTTTCTCTAAGCAATTTTTCACATGTCACTTTCATTTTCCGTCACTATTTCAGGGCCTCCTCTCTGCAGCACGAACAACACTTTTGGGTATGTCTCCATGGCAACCGTCGCTGGATAGTCCCATTTTCACTGAACAGAGGTATTTGCCAAAAAATCGGACTTTCCGTTCCTTTTAGATTTGCCATACTTCTGTACCAAAACTCCACATACATGCAATTTTGGGGTTTCTGTAGCTGCTCTCCTTCCCTTTCTTTTGGTTTATTTTTTTCTGAATTTCTTGGCTCCTTTGGGGCCCACTTTTCTTTCCCCTCCCCCCACTGTACAAAACAGTGTAGTACTTGTTCACTGTGCACTCCTCTAGGCTCTCTAAATACAGAACATCTCTTTGGGGTTAGCTAGTTTCCCAGAAGCTTCTCTCTTTCTCTCCCTCTCTCTCTTTCTGCACAACCTGCCTCAAGCTGTGATCATTAGCTTCTTTAAACCTCGGAACAAATGACTCCATCTTTTTTTTTTTCTTGTGCTACAGTGTGGTATTCACTTCCCCTGGCACAAGTACAAAAACATTTGAGGTAGCCCTGTGGAGAAACACTGGTGTAAAATGTTAAGGTGTGATTGTTTTCCTTCGACGAGAGTACAGGCTATCATATTTTGCAACAAAGGGAAAGCACGGAAAACTAATCCCAATCTAATATTTAATGCAGCAGTTCGTAATCGTTGTATGAAACAGTATTAGGCCCATGCTGGAAAGAGCAAATCTCTTTTTACACTAGTTGCATCAAAAAAAAAACATTTGGGCCCGTTTGCACCAAAACAAAACCCACTTGGAGCCAAATAACCTAAACTGAAAGTAATACTACATATAGGTTTTTGTTTTTTTTAACATATTGTCATGTAATGTTGCTGTCATATTTTTTTGTATGTTTTTAAATATTTTTGCTCGTGCCTCCTTAGGTTCTCTAAGTAAAAAGCCACACCTGTTGCCGCATGGCAATTACTCATGTTTCTCAAGATCCACTTTTGCATGGCTATTATTTTCCGAACCGTTGTGTTGCCACTCATCTCCTTCTTGTCATGTTTATCCTTTACTAAGTTATTCCACAGTTCTGTATCTTGCTCTATTCTATCTACAGCTTGTTTATGTTAACCCTTCCCACTCCAAATCCTCTTGAATCCTATTTAAAAAAGCATTCATTTTGAATCAATAATTCTTTTGAGTCGAGAATTGATTCTGAATTGAATCGTTACCCCCAAGAATCAAATCGAATCGGATAGTGTGGTGCCCAAAGATCCACAACACTAATGAATGGATATACTGTATGTAGTCTATTATTTACGAAAATCATGTCAACTATCATAAAAATTCTATATAGGAAAAAAACTCTGCATCTAAATCGCCACTCAGGGGCGCTACATCTGGTTGCGCACCTTAACGGAGTTGACACCTAGCAAAAGTAAGGAGAGAAAGTTACAGAGAAGTCTTTCAAGTTAATTAATGCATTTCTTGTTCAAGCCTGTGTAAACTACCATAATTAATGATATTGATAATACTACAGACAAAAACGTCTAGTTTACGCCATGTAGGTCTTCAATTTCCGTATGGACGTATCCGTGTGAAGTGTGGGGGTTTTTGGGTTCTCCGATTTACTTCCAAATTCCAAAAATATGCACATTATGTTCATTGGAGACTGTAAATTGTCCATTAACATGAATGTTAGGGTGAATGATTGTCTATATGTGTGCCCTCTGATTGGCCATGCTAATTTCGGTTATCTTGTCAATGAGCGAGTCGATTGTACGTTTGCGTTAAGCTGGCGGCATTAAAGCCAACTTTCATCCTGCCAAACTGTATTGCTTTTTTCAGTTTGTTCTAAAATATATTATCAATTTAACGTGATTCAAACAACAAGTCATGTGTCTCTCGCTATAGATATAAATATATACAGAACAGGCCAAAGTTTGGACACACCTTCTCATTAATTGTGTTTTCTTCATTCTCTTGACTATTTACATTGTAGATTGTCACTGAAGGCATCAAAACTATGAATGAACATGTGTACTTACCTAAAAAAGGTGAAATAACTGAAAACATGTTTTATAACTGAATACATGTTTTATAATCTAGTTTCTTCAAAATAGCCACACTGTTTTGCACAATCTTGGCATTCTCTCGATTAGCTTTAAGAGGTAGTCACCTGAAAAGGTTTTCACTTCACAGGTGTGCTTGAAGCTCATCGAGACAATGCCAAGAGTGTGCCATTAATAAAATGCAATTGCGTTCGTTGTCCATAACATACACCTGCTAATACCATAACCTCCACGCCCCCACATCCCTCTAAATCCGGGCCACTCGATTCACAACGTTGACATCAGCAAACCGCTCTCCCAAACAATGCCTTACATGCCACCTACCATCTGCATTGAACAGTGAAAACTGGGATTCATCCTTGATGAGAACACTTCTCCAGCGTGCCAGACGCCATCAAATTTTTACGACGACGGAATGCAGTCAGTTTGAGACCCCCATGAGGATGACAAGCATGCAAATGAGATTCCCTCAGACAGTTTCTCACAGTTTGTGCAGAAATGATTTGGTTATGCAAACCAATTGTTGCAGCAGCTATCCGGGTGGCAGGTCTCTGACGATTATGGAGGTGCACCTGCTGGATGTAGGGGTCCTGGGCTGGTGTGGTCATATGTGGTCTGCGGTTGTGAGGCCGGTTAGATGTACTGCCAAATTTTCTGTAAATGCCTTTGGAGACGAGCAATGGTAGAGAAATGAACGTTCAACAGCATGCCAACTGCACGTTCCCCTTAAAATTGCAACATTTGTGGCATTGTGCTGTGTTATAAAACTGTACATTTCAGAGTGCCTTTTTATTGTGGGCAGCCTAAGGCACACCTGTGCAATAATCATGCTGTTTTATCAGCATCTTGATATGCCACATGTGTGACGTGCGATGGATCATCTTGGCACTAACTCTGATTTCGAAAGATCTATGAACAGTATTTGAGAGGAAGAGGTATTTTGCTTTGAGTGATTAATGAAGAATTCATAGGAGTAGAAATATTACAGATGGCTAGAAGATGGAACTTCTACCTCCGGTTGAATCCTTTAAACAGGACGGCACTACAGCAGCTGCAGTAAGCAAACTCGTCTAAAAGATGGCACCCAGCACAAACAAAAACACACCTTTTTAGTGTCTTTGCTTATTTATTGTTTTTAAACTATTTGCATTTTGGATGTCAACATAGAAAAATCCATAAATTAGCCACGTCATTTTATAACCTGCAGGGTTCCAAGCAAAGGAAAAAGTTGCGGCCTATAGCCCGAATATTTACAGTATTCACCGCCTCCGATCTTGTCTTAAAAAAATATGTTTCAAAATCCAGATCTACAAAAAGCAAGGGTTGTCTTATTGCATGTCCAGGTCAATATGGTAGTCAAACAGCACACTCTTTTGTTTCTACTAGTGGGTGACCACCTTCTTCCATTTATGCAGTTCCCACTGCACATTAATATGCTTAGAACTTAACCAGAAAAACACATTCTGACAGGTTTGCCCCATAGGGATAAACTACAGCAGAAGTCAAAGCGCCCCCTGGTTAATACAGTGAGATATTTATACAGCCAGCTGCTACAAACACACACAGAACATTATGGTAATGATTTGCGCTAACTACTTGATAGCTGCTGTGCGAGTCTCCAGAGAGTAAGCAGCTAAAGGCTGCATGAGTGAAGACAGCCCGAGAAGAAATTTTAGAAACAAGAAAGTGACCTACTTGCTGGCATGCAGGCAGCTGAGACAGATTGTTTACAGGTTTGAGTCGGAAAATGACTACAACTCCTATTTTTCACACAATTGTATCATTTCCAGAAACTTTTATTTCCAGGAACATATTTATGTGGGTAAAATTATAATCATTGGTATCTGTGTAGTTTGTTTCCACTGCTCCTCAAAGTTCCAGAGGCATTACAGTGTATACTAATAGATACATTTATGCCAGCCTTTTAGATACAAATAAGATACGGAGATGTGGGGGGCGTGGCTCGGTTGGTAGAGCGGCCGTGCCAGCAACGTGAGGGTCACAGGTTCGATTCCTGCTTCCACCCTCCTAGTCACAGCTGTGTTGTCCTTGGGCAACACACTACACCCCCCTGCGCCCAGTGCCACCAACACTGGTTTAAAACGTAGCTTAATATAATGGATTTCACTATGTAAAGCGCTTGAGGGACATTAGCTGCTAGCAAGGACATTACATTGCGTAAAGAATGGGGGCGTTCGGTCGCTTGTCATTGTCAAATTTGACATACTAAAAATTTGTCAAAGCTATAATGTGTCACCAACATGCATTATTGGGATATAACGAAAGTACAGTGGGGCAAAAAAGTATTTAGTCAGCCACCGCTTGTGCAAGTTCTCCCACTTAAAATGATGAAAGAGGTCTGTAATTTTCATTATAGGTATACTTCAACTGTGAGAGACAGAATGTGAAAAAAAAAAATCCAGGAATTCCCATTGTAGGAATTTTAAAGAGATTTTTTGTAAATTATGGTGGAAAATAAGTATTTGGTCAACCATTCAAAGCTCTCACTGATGGAAGGAGGTTTTGGCTCAAAATCTCACAATACATGGCCCCATTCATTCTTTCCTTAACACGGATCAATCGTCCTGTCCCCTTAGCAGAAAAACAGCCCCTAAGCATGATGTTTCCACCCCATGCTTCACAGTAGGTGTGGTGTTCTTGGGATGCAACTCAGCTTTGAATGGTTGACCAAATACTTATTTTCCACCATAATTTACAAATAAATTCTTTAAAATTTCTACGTGAATTCCTGTTTTGTTTTTTTCACATTCTGTCTCTCTCTGTTGAAGTGTACCTATGATGAAAATTATAGACCTCTGTCATCATTTTAAGTGGGAGAACTTGCACAATCGGTGACTGACTAAATACTGTTTTGCCCCACTGTATTAAAAACTCTATTGTTGGCCACATTGATATCGTATATTGTCTAAATCAGACCTGGGCATATTAAGGCCCGGGGGCCACATGCGGCCCATTACGCTTTTCAATTTGGCCCACCGGGCATTCCCAAATAATTTTTTTAGATATTTAGGTTTGGAAACTGTAGCTGCCATTATGATGTGCATTGATGTTTTCAAATGAGCATAAGTCTTGAACTATACAAAGTATTTCCATGGTTGGAATCTGTGCTTTTGCATGAAATACTAGATACCATGGTAATCTAAATCACAGCAGCTCAGACGAGGCACCAAGCAGTGTGGGTGGGGAGCGTTTCCACAGTGTTTCCAGAGCAGCCAGCCTGAAATGCGGGTGTCAGGGACAGACGTGAAAGGAGATTTTACAACAAAGTTCAAAAGTTTAGTGATATATCAGATGTATCGAATTGTAGGTGGGGTTTTTTACCCTTCACGTTCATATTTTGCTGTGTTTGTTGGATTTTTGTTGCGTTTTGCTTGATTGTAAAAGATGTCGATCGAGAGGAGGTGTGACGTTTATATGTTGTCAATATTCAGTGTTATATTCTTTATAGTTAATATTGTAAATCCCAGATTCTTTATTTTCATGTATATTCTGAGTGTAAAAAAGATTAAATTCCATTATGTTTTTTAAGGCGGTCTGTCATTACGTTTTTAGCATTCAATGAGCCATTATTGTGAGGTTTTGTATTAGTGTTCCAAAAAATCAGATATACCGGCCCCCAGACTAATTTTTTTCTCTAAATTTGGCCCCCCGAGTCAAAATAATTGCCCAGGCCTGGTCTAAATCATGCAACCAGAGTAAATACTGTGGAAAATGAGATTGGGTGAAGGTGTTGAAAGACCCCATAGGTCCATTGAACCAACAGGTTTAAAGAATATTTTTTATAAACATTATAGCCAGAGTTTGGGAAAGGCTATTTTCCATTCCTGGTGCAGAAATCAAACACATTCTTAGATGAAAAGAACTTGAGAAATCTTGCAGAAGTGTGGAACATTCACACAATCCTTATACCTACGTTGATACAGTGAGCCTGTATAGAGCAAATAGTACTGTGGACAAGATCTAAAGTTCATTCTCAGCTGCTGAGTGGGTGACGTAACCCACACACACATCAAGTGGGAGAAGTGTTGAACTGTGCTCATCGCTTGCTGTTAAACTCTGAGCGTTACTGACGATCAAGACCAACTGTGGGTCCGCCAACCCGAGAGCCTGCAGCAAGTGTGTGTGTCCGTGTGTGTGAGCATGAGAGACTCCACAGACCAAATACAGTTTGTGTGCCGTCTTGAATTCTCTAGAGAGCCCTGTGGCACTCAGAGCGATCCATCTCATAAATAAAGCAGGACTTCCTTCAGCTGCAGTGTGTGTGTGTGTGTGCGTGCGTGCGTGAGAGAACGATAGGCAGAAGGGTGGAGAGGGTGGGTAGACAAATGGATTAGAAAGCCTATCATATTTTTCCATTCAACTCTGCAGCAACCACAGCACATCCCGGGACTAATTTCCTTGAGGTCAAGCGCACAAAATGAGATGGCTGCTGACTTAATCATCTTTACAAACCTAATACATTTTTCCATACTGAAAACCGCCGTAAAAAATCGATTAGGAAGGTCTGCAGCCATTTTTTTGCCGCAGCATCCATCAAAACATCACATTGGGTCTTCCCTGACCGTGTAAGTGACTTGATACCGAGATAAACTATCGTGTCAGCATGTAGAAGCGTTTAGTAGGTTGCTACAAAGAAATAGTGTAAAGAAATACAACACACTAATAGTGTTTTTCAAAATATCTGGTCATGTATCGGCCTGGGCCGATAAGTCAGTCGAAAGTTAAATTAAGATGAACTCGCAAATATTGCCGGCATCGATAAATTGTCATGTTTGTGTGTTTGTTTTCTTCGTCCCTTACTTAACATACACAAGGTTTCACTCTGTGCATTTCCAACAGCATCTGAGCATGTTTGTTCAATGGCACAGAGTTTTTTAACCACTGGGCCATGGCACACTAGTACAGTCAGGTGTGCCGTGGGAGATTAGGTAATTTAACCTATTTTGGTTAAAAATATTTTTTGCAAACCAGTAATAATAATCCGCAAACAATGTGCCGTTGTTGAGCATCAGTGCTATCTAGAGCTCGGCAGAGTAACCATGTTATACTCTTACATATCAGTAGGTGGCAGCCGGTAGATAATTGCTTTGTAGATGTTGGGAACACATCATGTGAGACCCCGATGGTTTGTCATGATCACAATTGGCAGACGACAGTGGGAGGCAGCGTGAAGGTAAGTAAAACGGTATGTAATGCTCAAATCCAAAATAAAGAAAATGTGAGTCCTGCTAAAAAAAGTCACGGAAGCTTAGGGATGGCTATGCAGAACAAAACCTAAACTAAACTCGCTACAAAGGAAAGAAAAACAGAATGCTGGACGACAGCAAAGACTTACAGCGTGTGGAGCAGAGATGGAGTCCACAAAGTACATCCGTACATGACATGACAATCAACAACGTCCACACAAAGAAGGATAGCAACAACATAAATATTCTTGATTGCTAAAACAAATCAGGTGCAGGGAACAGCGATGAAAGGTAGACATGAAGCTGCTACAGAAAAAGCCACCAAAACAGGACCGTAAGACCAGAACTGAAACATTACACACAGGAAAAAACACTCAAAAGAAATCATGGCGTGATGTGACAGGTTGTGACTGTAGGCCTACTTTGAGACAAGAGCTATAGTGATGCATGGTTGGTATTGGTTTAAATTCATATCCAAGAATTGCGACAACAACTTTTTATTGTCAATATCGGCTACTGAGTTTAATTTTTGAATGATTCCTGCTGGTGGTGTGCCTTTGCATTTTTTCAATGGAAAAAAAAAAGGTTAAAAAACACTGCAAGAGCAGAACTAAATGAAGGGAGTGAACGCATTTGAGTCATACCCAATCTTTGTATCTGTGAGTCTAGGCGGGACCGACAGCGACAGAGCCTCCCTAGTCGCGACTTGCTAGTCAGAAGCACTGAATGGTAACAAAAATTTGGAGGAGAAAAGATGATTGCAAGACCTGATATACCACTGTGCGGAATTGGCAAAAAAAAAAAAGAAGTGATGGCAACAAAAAGAGAAAAAAAGTTTTTACCAATAGAAAATATCAATATCTTTTATTTTATTTGTATTGTTTGCATACTAATTTACAAACCCCGTTTTCATGAGTTGGGTAATTGTGTTAGATATAAATATAAACGGAATACAAGAATTTGCAAATCCTTATCAACCCATATTCAATTGAATGCACTACAAAGACAAGATATTTGATGTTCAAACTTTTTTTGCAAATAATAATTAACTTAGAATTACATGGCTGCAACATGTGCCAAAGTAGTTGGGAAAGGGCATGTTCACCACTGTGCTACATCACCTTTTCTTTTAACAACACTCAATAAACCTTTGGGAACTGAGGAAACTAATCGTTGAAGCTTTGAAAGTAGAATTCGTTCTCATTCTTGTTTTATGTAGAGCTTCAGTCGTTCAACAGTCTGGGTTCTCGGCTGTTGTATTTTACGCTTCATAATGCGCCACACATTTTCGATGGGAGACAGGTCTGGACTGCAGGCGGGCCAGGAAAGTACCGCACTATTTTACTACGAAACCATGCTGTTGTAACACATGGCTTGGCATTGTCTTGCTGAAATAAGCAGGGGCATCCATGATAACGTTGCTTGGATGACAACATATGTTGCTCCAAAACCTGTATGGACCATTCAGCATTAATGGTGCCTTCACAGATGTTTAAGTTACCCATGCCTTGGGCACTAATACACCCCCATACCATCACAGATGCTGGCTTTTGAACTTTGCGCCTATAACAATCGGGATGGTTATTTTCCTCTTTGCTCTGGAGGACACCACGTCCACAGTTTCCAAATATAATTTGAAATGTGGACTCGTCAGACCACAGAACACTTTTCCACTTTGCATCAGTCCATCTTAGATGAGCTCGGGCCCAGCAAAGCCAGCGGCGTTCCTTGGTGTTGTTAATAAATGGGTTTGGTTTTGCATAGTAGAGTTTTAACTTGCACTTACAGATGTAGCAACCAACTGTAGTTACTGACAGTTACCATGAATTGATTAACGTGGACCCCGACTTAAACAAGTTGAAAAACTTATTCGGGTGTTACCATTTAGTGGTCAATTGTACGGAATATGTACTGAACTGTGCAATCTACTAATAAAAGTATCAATCAATCAATCCATCAATCAATCAAAAACAGTGGTTTTATGAAGTGTTCCTGAGACCATGTGGTAATATCCTTTGCACACTGATGTCGGTTTTTGATGCAGTACCGCCTGAGAGATCAAAGGTTCATAATATCATCGCTTACGTGCAGTGATTTCTCCAGATTCTCTGAACCTTTTGATGATTTTACGGACCGTAGATGGTAAAATCCCTAAATTCCTTGCAATAGCTCATTGAGAAATGTTGTTCTAAAACTGTTCCACAATTTGCTTACAAATTGGTGACCCTCGCCCCATCCTTGTTTGTGAATTACTTAGCATTTCATGGATCTGCTTTTATACCCAATCATGGCACCCACCTGTTTCCAATTAGCCTGCACACCTGTGGAATGTTCCAAATAAGTGTTTGATGAGCATTTTTCAACATTATCAGTATTTATTTCCACCTTTCCCAACTTCTTTGTCACGTGTTGCTGGCATCAAATTCTAAAGTTAATGATTATTTGCACACAAAAAAATGTTTATCAGTTTGAACATCAAATATGTTGTCTATGTGGCATATTCAACTGAATATGGGTTGAAAATTATTTGCAAATCATTGTATTCCGTTTATATTTACATCTAACACAATTTCCCAACTCATATGGAAACGGGGTTTGTAGAATAATAAAAGGTTATTGACCTTCTGATTACAGTAGAAAATAACTAATGACAATAAAAATGTTGCGTTTAAAATGTTACTTGCATTATACATTATGAATACAGTAAAATGGTCTTATAATATAATGCTGACAATAATATGATTTATCGACAATAGTGTGTGGGACAATATAGTGTATAGTAGGGGTGTAACGGTACACAAAAGTTTTGGTTCGGTACGTACCTGGGTTCAGAGGTCACGGTTCGGTTCATTTTCGGTACAGTAAGAAAAGAAAATATACATTTTTTGGTTATTTATTTAACAAATTTGCTAAATCTTCCACCATCTTAGTGGAATATTTGATTGTGAAGTAATCGGAAACTTGGATCTGTCAAAAATTCGTAATAACATTGATTTTGATTCGATATTTTGTTTTGAGCAATGACAGTCTGAAAGAAAAAAAAACAGCTTTGTTTTATTAGTCAACGTTGCAATTTTTTCTAAATTACATTTATCCTTTAAACTTTTATTTCACTTTTGTTTATGTTTTTGTTTATTTTACTAGTATTTTTAGAATGTGCCGTGGGCCTTTAAAACATTAGCTGTAGGCCGCAAATGGCCTTCGGGGCACACTTTTGACACCCCTGCTATAGATAATAAAAAAATCTAATCTGATAAATCTATGGGTAAAAAGCAGAGCCTGGCAGCGCATGCGCGTTTATCATAACTCTCTCGCTTTCTCTGTCTCTGCCCCTCCCTCACGAATGTTGCTGCGCACACAATTTTTTTTTTTTAACCCCTTCTTAACCCTGAACGAACATTGAAAATACACGCAACCCTAACTTAAAATGCCGGACATTTGAGGCATTTAAAAAACTCCACCTGGACAGCCCCGCAAAAGAGGACATATCTGGTGAAAAGAGAAGGTATGGTCAGTCTATCGTAGCCCGGTCGCTGCTAGCATGCCGTGTGTTGTTGTTTTTTTTTGATTGATTGAAACTTTTATTAGTAGATTGCACAGTACATTACATATTCCGTACAATTGACCACTAAATGGTAACACCCGAATAAGTTTTTCAACTTGTTTAAATCGGGGTCCACGTAAATCAATTCATGGTGCCTTGGTGTGCATTGTTTACACAACGTGCGGTGCGCTACTTAATATGTCCGTATGGAACTCGTTCGGTACTCCTCCGAACCGAACCGAAACCACCGTACTGAAACGGTTCAATACAAATACACGTACCGTTACACCCCTAGTGTATAGTACAGCAAAATTAGTCATTATCAACAGACCCAACAAATACGCTGTACACAGTATAACCACAGTAAGTAATATCAGCCAGTTAGAAACACAGAGAAAGTTTGTGTATTTATTTGTGTAAGCTAACTCTTCTACTTCTAAACCACTGCACACGAAAGGGTGAACATTTGTCAAATGTGTAACACAGCTCAACACGCTACACAAAAATAACTTAGGGATGTTCCCCAAATCATCACGAAATTTGGTACAGACCTTTACCTGACGGACAAGCACCGGACTATAAAATGTGAGCTAAATTGGTGAAAAAATATGTCTGCCTGTCAACCAAAGTGTCTTTGCAGGGGCATGGACAAACTTTAGCATCTAATGCCCATAGGTCGTTGATCACTTTTCTAATGGTTATAAAACCTCTATTACATACGCACTAGAATGTCTTCCAAAGCATGTAATTTATACTAGGCTTTGTCCAACAATTCCAGTTTAAAATACAAACAAACAAATAATGATAAACATGGGCAACAAGGGCCACAACCTGTAGATAAAAAATGTGTTGTCTTTGTGAAGATCAATCTTCATGTCGGAAACAATGGTTATCAGCACTGGCAATCATTCTTTCAACTTTATGACACCTTGGACTCATGTAACCTAGCTGATAAAAGCCACTTTTGCCACTTCCAGCTTCATTCTTTAACAGCACCTTTTTTCCATTATGAGAATCTTGGCAGGTAAAATACTTTTCTGTACTAGAAACTCTTTCTCTCCTAATATATTCCATGTCTACATATTCATAGTATTGAACGGTAGGGGCAATGATCAATTATTTTTATCCTTGGCTCCCCCCGCTGCCTACTCTCCTATGGCCCTACAGGGAAAACCCTTTTAACAGATGTGAATTGAAGTGCTTAGTGGAGCGCTGACGCCTTTCACTGCCTTCACAGGAGCAGTATTAGACTGTTAATGAGGTTGAACCTTCGAGGGAGGCATGTTAACATGGCCTATGAGGCTCTTCGGGGAACCTGCTAAGCGTGCATCACTGTGGAAAAACTGACGATATTTCGGTCTAGACAAGTGAATGTTTGGCTGCCTGATTGTCTATCAGGAGCACCAAAGGGGGGGAGAAACAGTCATTTAATCAAATGAATTAGAGCATGAAGGTCCGCGGCCTGCGCTCCAAATGCTGTGATGGAACAAACAAAAAAAAAGTTTACTCCTCCAGTCATAGAGAAACAGAGCTAATGACAAAACAATACAGGCCTCCTGTTAAGAGGTTTTCTCGGTTACCGGGAAATGGTTTTATAATTGTAATATGTCCTACACTTTTACCGCGGTTTTGGTAAGCACTATTTTTTGTGTGATTCCAATGTCAGCAATAAGTCTGGTTTCGAATACGGCCTCGGTTATCACACGGCCAAACATTGTGCATAACAAACTAGTCGATTTGCCTGCAAAAAAATTAAATGTTTCTTGGATTTAATGATATGAAAATTTCTTATCGCGATTATTGAGACCGAAATTACCAGGGTTATCATCAGCGTTTTATGCTGCCGATTCTAATTACGTGTATTGACCGTAAATCTTTACATTTATTCATGGTAAGTGCTGTTGACAATATGAACTCAATATTTTAACATGTTACTTGTTCTCTTCCTTTGTGTATATGTTCAGCCTTATCCTCCAGAGATAATAATAAATAAAGAATTGCAGGTTATTTGCAAAAATGCAAATGATTATCATTAGCTAACTGAGAAAAATTAGAGGCAACTGATATGTAGTTCCTCAGAAATATGCTACGCTTTGACTGAAAAGAAAATTAACAAAGAGGTGCTAGCGCTGGCAAAAACAAAAATAACTCTTATTGCAATGAGTCGAAAGAGGTAGCTGAAGTTTCTCAGGACATATACATAGAAAAGATAGCTTAAAAAAACTGATGGTAACAGAAAAACAAGATGGAAAGAAAGCTCCAGATTAAGATATATTATCAGAAATATCAGTAATATGGAACTCATACATAGGGCTGATGAAAGAGAAGAGAAAATAAACCTGATACTCTATAGTTATTATTAGCTTAGAGGACCGTCTCCACACTGTGTATAGAGACACATAATTAGCTGCTAGCTGCTTGTTAGCCGGGGTACTAAAAATGAATACTGTGTCAGCCAGAGGAGAAATTTGTGATTGGCAATAAAATGCATCGATGGCAATCACATACTTTTTCAAGAAAATCGGGCGATAATACCAGTACCAAAATGTATTTTGATACTTTTGGAAAATAAAGAGGACCACAAAATATGTCGTAATCGTCTTAATTTTCACATACAATCTTATGCCTAATAAACATATGTTTATTTTTGCAATTATAGAACAATTTTGGCATTGAATAACAGTGAACATACTAGCTACTTCTCTTTTACTAGTAAGTAAGCAAAGTAACTTATCAATTATAGTGTTAAGTAATAAAGACACAAGTGTCTTTCCTAAACTGACGAAAGCTGAGTGATTATATGATCATGATCGTTGATCGCGATTTATTTGAGTTCCATCACGCCGATCAGCTGTTGCATATTTTCTTGATCAAACATGGGGAAAATGTCTGTTAGAAGTTACCACAGGAGTAAACAGTAGAGAAGCAATAATGCTTGGTATAATTCTGCAAGAAACAATCCACCTTTATTGACCTCGATCCCGTGTGTCTATGTGCCAATTAGCCAAACTCCTTCTCACACCTATTTTCCAATTTCAACACCGATAGAAGTATACTTGGTAGAAAACGCTCAAATGTAAAAAAAGGCTACACTCTTCCAAAATGTACGAGCTTGATGCTAGTTAAAGCTTGATGCTAGCATTGGATTTGCCAAAGACAGGCTACTCCAAGTAAAGTTCGATGTAACGGGTTCCGATATAAAGTGATGTTCAATAAAACACACTCGTGTCGCGGACCTCAAATTTTTGATTTTTTTTCCTTTTTTTCACACAAGAGCCAACCGCGTTGTTTTTCACCAAATTATCGACTATCAATACTGTGACGTGGTAGCACAATACATCACTCACGTCACGGTTGGGGCTACGCACCAAACATCATCATTATCGTCATCAAGCCTCGCAAAGCGGATGCAACAAATGTTTGTTTACATTTCAAGATGCCATCTGTGTTCGGCTTTGATGCGCTCTTTTTTTCTTTTGTCTGTCTACATCAGGAAGAAAAAAAAATATGGAGCCAGAAGACTGCCGGTATGATTTTGTATTAAAAAAAAATTTACCAAAAATTCTATTTGTATTGGCAGCAAACAAGTTTTGGCAACAAACAAAAAAATACAAACATTGAAAAAAATACAATATTTTTGGTGGCTATTTTCAACGGCAATGTTCATATTTTTGTGTGTTTCAAAGGTTCTTATGATTTCTTCGCTTTTTTTCGGTTTCGCTTCTTCTATCGATTTCCAGGTACCGAAATTAGTATCGAATCGGTTCAAAAGTGAACGGTACCCCTCCCTACATGTAGCTTTTTCTGTCTGCATCTGCGTCTGCATACACTTTAAAATATGCCGATGGCACCCCTCATTAGTTGGGGTGAAACCCAAGCATGTTACACCTGCGTACTCTACTGTTATGTACATTTAACTCATGCCTGCTGAACAGTTTTCTCTACGATCATTGTAACAGCCTTGGTCTTATTGCTGTTTGTTAATGTCTTCTGGTAATTAATAACTAAGTGATCAAAAAGAGAGCTAGGTTTGGATTTCCACCTTAGACTTATTCTTCCTTTATTGTGATTCAAATCTGAATTTTACAGTACAGATAGGAACAAAATTCTTCTGTTACGACATCACTGCAGCGTCCACATAGTGCGCACATACTGGAACCAGCTTTAACTCGTTCTCGCTTTCCTTCTCTCATTAGTTCCCCTCTCTGTCTCCTCCTCAGACAGAATCCCAGAGCAGGATTAGGCCCGATGCCCAGCGGTAGCGCAAGCACAGCGCAATTTGACAGACTGTTACTTCAATTCGAGGTATTAGGAACTCAAGCAGGGGTGGCTGATGACAGAAATGAAGGGCGGCCCAGCCAGAAGAAACATACTTCTGGTACAAAAAGAAGAACACTCGGGAACAAAGAGCTTAACATGCCGGCCGAGCGCTGAAAATACAGACAGATTCTGGTGGTAGCATAAATCCTCTTTCTCTTTCCTCGAGAAGAAGTGAGCTCCATTGTCTCTAAAACAGTAAACACTGCCAGTTTAATGGCTGCCCACTGCCCAGATTACATCTGATTACAATAACAATAGGATTACCTTTATATCGCCACCCGGTCGCGCTAGTCACCAGTGTGCCCATCTGTGCAATGCTCTTCATTAAATTCTTTGCACCAACAAAGACCTGGGGACCAATTCATTGGATAATCTACAGTACCCTTGATCAGTCAACTAGTGGCATTGTGCTGACAACCAGGGATTTCAGAGGGACAACATGTGGTTGATGGTGAACACATGCATGATAGAACCCACTATCCTTAACATGTTCTTCAGCTTGGACGGCTTGGTGATGATTTATGGGCACCTTTTGTTTGGGAAAGGTTAAGGGTTAGTGTTCGGAGTTAGGTTGGCGCTAGGATTAGGTTTAGCCTTGACGGTTAGGGTTCAGCGTTTAATCTCAAAATGATCAAAAATCATAGTTAATAGTCAATATTCAATGTAAGGCAGGCGATGTGGCAAAAAATTTTTATCACAAATAATTTTTTCATATCATCCGATCGAGATTAATATCAAGATTTTTTATTTTTCTTAAATTAAAGGCGGTTTGTCCTATGCAGGATTATAGCGAGTACCGTTGCATCCCTACTGTTTACGACTGCAGTATTTTATAACAGACATTTCCGCCATGTTTGATTGAGGTAATATATGCTAAAAACTGACAACTGTATTTTTGTTCAAATATATAATCGTGTTTAACAGATATACATTTGTACAGGTAACCCACACTACGGCCCGTAACTGGTTTTAGGCACTCCACTTTTGTTTCTTTTTCTGTACGTTTTGTGGGGGTAAATTAGGGCTGGGCGATATGGCCTTTTATTAATATCTCGATATTTTAATGCGATGTCACAATACACGATATATATCTGGATATTTCGCCTTAGCCTTAAATTAACACTTGATGCATATAATCAAATAAGTATGATGATTCTATGTGTCTACATTAAAACATTATTGTTCAAACTGCATTAATATATGCTCATTTTTTAACTTTCATGCAGAGAAGGAAATCAAAACTAAGTCAATTGAGCAACACTGTTTTTATTAAACAGTTATTAAGCAGGGGCACAGACATTCATGTCATTTCCAAACAGAAAGTGCAAGTTTGTCAGACATTTTAAAATAAGCTATTAGTGCAATTTTGTGCATGATGTCACTAAGATGACTTATCAAAACATCACTAAATTAAAGTCTACTTTTTGTACAGAACGCCACTATAATATTTAAAATCAAATAATGTGCACTTTTGTGCATGATGTCACACAAGATATTTCAATAAGTGTCAAATAAAAATGAGCTGCATAATAAGAAATCACATAGTGTACATCCTTCGCTATGTGGTTATCTCCTTCTGTTGTTGACTTTTTTTTTTTCATGTGTTGTTCTGGAAATAGTTGCTTCGGCAATTTGTTGGCGTGGCACCAACGGGTTGTTGACATACAGTTTCAAGCACTCTTCATTCTCTCGCGGGTGACTTTTCAAATGATGCTACATTAGCAGTGCTGCTACTTTTTCTAGCAACGCTTTGGCCGCATAAATGTTCAACATATTCCCGCTTGAAGTCAAACCACCGCCAGACGATGGACCACGTGCTGTTTTTCCTGGGAATTAATTCTTCCTTCATTTATTACCATATTCACACCTTCTCTCTCTCGTATTACCACCCGCACCTCATCGTTAGCCTCACAGCTAATGTTACCCATGTCGCTACATGTCTGCTCCGCTGGAGCGTGTAACATTGCACGCGTGACGTGTGTAAGAAGGTGCGCTTATTTTACATCTCTGTGAGAAGGAGAGACTAGATAGAGTGGGAAACGCATGCAGTGTAATGCCCAAAGCTTAAAGCAACTGTGTGAGAACGTATACTCCAATATCAAGATAAAGTCATTTTCTATATCGCACAGAGACAAACCCGCGATATATCGAGTATATCGATATATCGCCCAGCCCTAGAGTAAATATAACTTTATTCCTCTCAAAGTTCATTGTTTTTTTTTTTGCTTGTCATCACAAATATTCTGCAATACACAAAGTATCAGTGGTGTACTGAATACTATAAGACTTTTCTTTCAAGTTAAAATTTCCTAAACATCACTTTCAAATGGTAAATTATTATTTATATTCTTTAATTACTTGTATTCATCAGTGGTTCACACCAGTGCTTTAGCAAACGGCAAGCAGTGACCTAGATTGTGGAGTTTTTTTAAAACCCAACAACAATAGCTTACATATTTTTTTTAAGTTACATAAAAGTGCAGTTTGAATTTGAGGTACTGTAAAATAATGTGTACCAACACACAAAACAAGTTTAAAGATTATTTCAGGAACAAACTGTTTTTCATCCACAAACTCAAAAATTATTTGAACACTAAGTGTCTGTATGTAGAGTTTTTAGTAGATGTTACATCAGAGGAGATTCATCTTGTTACACAACAAAAAAAAATTCTGATTAAAAATATTTAGACATAAAATTTGATTTTTCTGAAGAAATTAGAGGGTGTGTTTATTCTCCCTGTCAGGACTAATACTGTAGTTGAGTCACAAAGACATTTTGTGAGCGCCGGCAACTAAGTCTGCATTCAGGACAGTATTATTGGTGAGCTGCAGTAAAGAGTGAAACTAAAGTTGTTGCTCCTTTTAATTGTTATGTTTCAACTTTTATGCTAGTGTTAGCCATATTTCTTTATTTTGTTTTCTGGGCTGTACTTCCAGCTGTGAAAGGGGGAAGAAGCACAACGCTCATTGGACATTAATTACAACGTGAAGAGCCTGAGTTTGCGACGGTGGAATAGGAGGTCGCGTACACACGGACACAAACGCGTTCACAAAAACACACACAAACCTACACAAACACTGACACATTCACAGACACAAGCAGGATCGCGGTCAATAAAGGCAGGTTGTTCCGTGCAGGATATTACCAAGCGTTGTTGCTCCCTAACTGTTTACTATTGCGGTAACTTCTAACAGATATTTCCACCATGTTTGATTGAGATAAAAAAGCTAACAGCTGAACATTGCTTCCTGCAGGAATTTTTTTTTGTAACCCTACGTGAGGATTCCGATTGAATTTTTATCGAAACGGAATTATGTGAGCGTCCTGCCGGTCGGCATCCTAGCGAGAGTTAAAATAATACAGTATTTTATTATGGTTTGTTATTGTTAGTTTGTATGTTTGCGGATGCAAGTGTCACAATTAAAATGCATCCATCACTCGGCTTCTAAAACTTATTGCTCATCCTCTTTGTGTTTAGGCTCAGAAAAGTAGGTTCTGGATCATATTTTTTCCAAAAGTAATAGTTGTTGGCTCTCACAAAGTCTGCTTGATTAGCATTCCTAGAGCGACCTCACGCAATCATGTGACTGGCTTCCTCATTATCTCTCAAAATTTTGGTGTCCTAAATCAGACATATATATGATAACAGCTTCAATATAGAGGGGATTAGTTTTTCCACTCTACTGGTATTTTAATGGAACACAGAATGATGATTATTTGTGGGCATGTTTTGTTTAAAAATGGTTAAGGTTAGGAGTTCTAGATATTGAGCATTTATCAAGAGAAAGCCAGAACCAGCAATTAAAATGATCTAGTAATTGGCACTTCAAGGCAATAACGTTAACATTTTAATTTATTTCAAATAAGACAAGCGGTAGAAAATGGATGGAAGGAAAACAATGTTTCCATTTTACAATGCCATAAAATCATGTATTCTTTTTCAGTCATATAAGAGACAACATTTTTTGTTAGTCTTGTTTTCCTGTGAAAATCCAAATTATACCACTACTAAAAAACTAATGAACACCATGTAAGGCTGCACAATTCATCAAATTTAAATCACAATTTTGGCTACCATGATTACTGTAAATGAGGGTGAACGCCTGTGACGTTAATATTTAAAAAAACAAGCTCCGCTTCAAATCAAATTAAGCACTTTCAAAGCAGAGCAGCAGAAGTGCATCCGTGGCTTGGCTTGAAACCCCATGAAGCGACTGGCGTGGGCGGTAGTCGCCAGAGGCCATTGGGTATGGACACAGAGCTCAATGACCACGCCAACCACCCCCACAGGCAGTTAAACTTTTTTCGGGACTGCTGCAACCGGTCGCCTCGTTTCACTTCTGTTGAGTCCTCAGCATGCATTAAAGACCACACCACTGTTATTAAACAACGATAGGCTTGGAAACCTAGGTATGAACAGGTATGAATATATTTGGACAGGTATTAATGGTATTAATAGTAACCATGGTTAATCTTCAGAAGGGTAGTATGATCATTTTATTAACACTGTGGAAAAAACGAGATTGATAATTGCACTTTGAAAAACTTAACTGACAGGTGCCAGTTCGCAAGCTTAAATGCTAACATAAAAACATGAGACATTAAAGGCCTACTGAAGCCCACTACTACCGACCACACAGTCTGATAGTTTATATATCAATTATGAAATATTAACATTGCAAAACATGCCAATACGGCCGGTTTAGTTTTCTAAATTGCAATTTTAAATTTCCCGCAAAGTGTCGTGTTGAAAACGTCACGGTGTGATGACGCGTATGATGACGCGTGCGTTTGACGTCTCGGGTTGTAGCGGACATTAATTTCCAGCCCGATCCAAGCTATAAGTAGTCTGCTGTAATCGCATAATTATACAGTATTCTGGACATCTGTGTTGCTGAATCTTTTGCAATTTGTTCAATTAATAATGGAGAAGTCAAAGTAGAAAGATGGAGGTGGGAAGCTTTTAGCCTTTAGCCACAAAAACACAGCCGGTGTTTCCTTGTTTAAAATTCCCAGAGATTAAGCTTTACCATGGATCACAGCAGTCAAGCGAACATGGATCCCGACTACATGTCAACCGGCAGTTTTCGGTGACAAAATTGTGGTAATAAGTTGTCTCTTACCTGAGACATCAGCGGAGCTTCCGTCCTGCTGCAGCTGCCGTGACTTCCCTCAGAGACTCTGGCGTCAACACACCCGTGGCCACACCCCTCCGACTATCAGGTACTATTTAATCTCACAAACACTAGCAACACAATAGGCAGATAAAGAGATTTTCCAGAATTATCCTAGTAAACGTGTCTAATAACATCTGAATCGCTCTTACTGCAATCGCCTTTTTTTTTTTTTACCTTTGTTTTCTTTCTAGTCCTTCACTCTAAATTTCCTCATCCACGAATCTTTCATCCTCACTCAAATTAATGGGGAAATTGTCGCTTTCTCGGTCCGAATAGCTCTAGCTGCTGATGGCTATGATTGTAAAAAATGTGAGGATGTGAGAAACCCTACAACCCGTGACGTCACGCGCACATCGTCTGCTACTTCCGGTAAGGGCAAGGCTTTTTTATTAGCGACCAAAAGTTGCGAACTTTATCGTCTATGTTCTCTACTAAATCCTTTCAGCAAAAATATGGCAATATCGCGAAATGATCAAGTATGACACATAGAATGGACCTGCTATCCCCGTTTGAATAAGAAAATCTCATTTCAGTAGGCCTTTAACGTCTTAGCTTTGGTCACAAGAACCATGATAAGAAATGTTCATATCGTTACATCCCTAACACCCTCACAACACAGTTCTGCTTGTCTCCCTGAAGTCCTACTAGCAGGACTAAATCATGCTAAATAGAGTCAAAATGTGTTTTACGCACTCCCCATTAGAACTTATACACCCCCAGCATCTGCGCACGTGTATGAAACCAGGGAATGCAAGAATGTAATTGCACATTAAAGGACTCTCATGCGAGTACAACCGTTACACAAATTAACATTTTATTTTTGTATTTAGTCATTTAATATTCATGTTTAAGTCACTCGGAGATTTCCAATTGATGCGAATGGCTGTATTTATATGTCCCTGGAAAAAAACATCAACATTGGATACACAAGGCTATGAAAATGATAATGAGAAAACAATGAAATGTTAATGCTGGTAGTGAACAAAAACTCAAACAGTTTTCTTTGACTACAAGGATAATGTTTAATTATTACACTATTTCATCACAAACAACATGATTAGGTCACATTCACCCTAACACCACCTCCGGAACGCTATTACCGCAAGTGGGAAACCCCTTCTATATCCTAATTGTGATTTCAATATTGATTAAAAAAAATTGTGATTAATATTTTGGCCATAATTGTATAGCCCCAACACCAAGACAACAAGTTAACTACTGTATCTCAAAGAAGACTCTTTAAAAAAAAAAAACATTTGTCTAGAAAGACATACATTTACTAAACATTCATTCCATCGCAGGTCTTGTAAGACGTTTAATTTTACGGCAGTTTAGATGGCACAAGTTTAAGATACTAAGTAGCAATGTTACATAACCCAGTCATGTTTTGTATCGCTTTCAATAAGGGAGTACGGCATTTTGTGGTTTTAGATAGCTCCATTAGGCATCAATGCGAGTGTTTTACAACAATGCCGGTGGCAGGCCAGTCCAAGACACTCCCTTCCTAATGCCACTTTTCCAACATACAGCTCTTCTACTCTGTTTAGTTCACTTCAAAATGTATAAATGGTTGATTTATATAGGCTAGTAAGGTAAAGTGTTGTATCTGACAAGTTTCGGCTACCTTGCTTCTGTAGCCTTCATCAGAGGTGTCACGTGACACCTCTGCAGAAGCAAGGTAGCGGAAACTTGTCAGATACAACACTTAACCTTACTAGCCTATATAAATCAACCATTTATAAATACACGTCAGTAGGCTAAATGAACCTCTTCAACGCACTTCAAAATTGACTGGTGCTGGAGTGAAAAAAACATGCCGCATTGAAGGCATCATCCCACAATGACACACGCTAACAAACAACAACAATGGAGGCAAACAATGCATTTACTTCTCAGCTTCTTAGCTATGCTCTTGTCATTTAGGACAGTGGTTCTCAAATGGGGGTACGCGTACCTCTGGCTGTACTTGAAGGTATGCCAAAGGGTACGTGAGATTTTTTAAAAATATTATAAAAAATAGCAACAATTCAAAGATCCTTTATAAATATATTTATTGAATAATACTTCAACAAAATATGAATGTAAGTTCATAAACTGTAAAAAAAAAACAAAAAATACAACAATACAATATTCAGTGTTGACAGCTAGATTTTTTGTGGACATGTTCCATAAATGTTGATGTTAAAGATTTATTTATTTGTGAAGAAATGTTTAGAATTGAGTTGATGAATCCAGATGGATCTCTATTACAATCCCCAAAGAGGGCACTTTAAGTTGATGATTACGTTTAAGTGTAGAAATCTTTATTTATAATTGAATCACTTGTTTATTTTTCAACAAGTTTTTAGTTATTTTTATATCTTTTTTTCCAAATGCTGTATTAATTTAAAACCTCTTCTCACTCCTGCGCTTACCAAAGGCATGTGGTAAAAGTAAGCATGCGCTAATTATTTTAAAACCTCTTCTCACTCCGGCACTTACCAAAGGTATGCAGTAAAAATTTGAGTGTGATGTAAGCTTGGACCTTAAATCCTACTGAATAGCTCTTAATCTTCTTCCCTTTATGCGATTTCAAATTACCGGTATTGAAATCAGCCTCCTCCATTTTGAAAATGATGACAGGGGAAGTGTCACTCGTGACGTCACGAGTTTGACCAGGCGGTAATACTAAGCAAGCGCTAATTATTTTGGGAAGCGAGTTTGACCGGGCAGTAATTCAAGGCAGGCGCATACTATATTCCCTGTGGCAATGCAAGGAAAAACGGTAGTTCAAGAAAGACGACTACAAATTAGCAATATTTTGCACTGTTATACAATTTAATAGATTAAAAACTGATGACATAGTGCTGTATTTTACTTCTTTATCTCTTTTTTTCAATCAAAAAATGCTTTGCTCTGATTAGGGGGTACTTGAATTTAAAAAAAATTCACAGGGGGTACGTCACTGAAAAAAGGTTGAGAACCACTGATTTAGGGGATCTTTAATTGGCATTTTTAGTACTATGTTCCTAAAAACAGCCGAGCACTCTGTCTTATGAAGGATCTCTGACAGCATATTTGCAGTCGTTCACGTTAGAAAAACAGCAGATCCCGTCTCTATTAGAGAGGATCTTTGACTACTGTTTTTTAAGCCGGTCAAGTTCGCATGTCATTTAGAAGATCTTTAACTGAGACCATTTTTACCCAAGAGTCGACTGAAGGCACCAAGAAAATGAAGCACTTCAGCCAAGTAGAGTCAGTGGAATATAACACTGGAGCATGCACAGTCACAGCAAAAAGGTAAGCTACCTTTAACGTCTGCAGATGTTTATCGTCATGCTACAATGACAGAGTAAGTACCTTCTTGTACCGTATTTTTCAGACTATAAGGCGCACATATAATCTTTTGGTTTTCTCAAACAATCGACAATGCGCCTTATAACCAGGTGCGCCTTATAACCAGGTGCGCCTTATGTATGAATTAATTGTGGTTGTGCTTACTGATCCATCCACCCATTTTCTACCGCTTGTCCCTTTTGGGGTGGCGGGGGGTGCTGGAGCCTATCTCAGCTGCATTCGGATGGAAGGCGGCGTACACCCAGGACAAGTCGCCACCTCATCGCAGGGCCCACACAGATAGACAGACAACATTCACACTCACATTCAAAAACTAGGGCCAATTTAGTGTTACCAATCAACCCATCCCCATGTGCATGTCTTTGGAGGTGGGAGGAAGCCAGAGTACCCGGAGGGAACCCACCCAGTCATGGGGAGAACATGCAAACGCCACACAGAAAGATCCCGAGCGTAGTATCGATCCCAGGACTACACAAGACCTTCGTATTGTGAGCCACATGCACTAACCCCTGTGCCATTTACTGATCTCGAATCAATTTTGAGTGGTGTATGGTGTAATGACAAGTGTGACCAGTAGATGACAGTCACAGAAAAGACACACGTGTGAATTGCAGGTTGACGGCTGTTCGAAAAATGTCGCGAGAACCCAACATCAAAACTTCAATGTTACATTGAGAACATAGAACATTGAGAACATAGAACGTTACCCAAGACTCTCCAAAATCTGTCAAATATTTTTAGTATGACTTTGGCAAGCTGGGAAGCCGCACCGCTTGATGGATTGTCTCCGCATTACGGCAACTCTCCCGTCCAAAGGCAAAACCTAGTAACTCACTTCTAACTGATTTTGAGAAAACAAAGGAAAACCAATCTATCTTGATGCTGTCTTACAAAGATCTACAAAGTCATCAAACGTATAGATGTTTTCTTGAAGCTTTCATTTTCTTGCCGATTGAGCCATGGATTGAATCCGCTCTCATGAACGTGTGCCCTTTCTCCAGATATTTTATCACAATCTCGGGTGGGCCCCATTCTGCGTTTGCACATTGGGCAAGAGCCGTGTACAGCGTCCAGTTTTTATTTTGACCTCCACAGTTATCTGCCTAAAAGAGATTGCAAGGGGAAGAATCAAGAACAATACATTTAATGAAGGTGCTTGCAACGTCCTGGGCCAATCTTCCAAATATCCCCTCGTGCCATAATATCACATAATCAGGTTGACCGTCGGCCCCCATTCGTGCAAATGTCTCATTAAAGACAATAAGGCGACTGACAAAGAAGCTTCGATTGGTGCCTTGAGATACTAGGTTTTTCTGTTGTATCTACGCGGTTATGTGGTAGTTGCTAGGTCCTGCCATGCGCGTAACAGCTTACTTACAGAACAAATTACAATATCGCATACACTAATGTAAAGCATATCACCTAGGAACTCCAAAATAATTATCAGCTCAGTTTTGACCAAAATTGAATAACTGGGTTTTGCCTCTGGACGGGAGAACTGTAGTCAGATGTACTGTGCTTCAACGTATATGAAGCACAGTACGTGCTTATGGTGTAAGAACCACACAAAGCACCTATTATGAGACATTATCAGGTGTTTTGATTTGCCCTATTATGCAAAAACCAACTTTTCTTTCCTGTTAGTATGTGCTGATTTGTATTTGGGATCTACGTAAGTCCCAAAAATGAGTGTATAGTCCAAAATGAATTTTGTCAGTAGACTCGCTGTGGAAGTGCTAAAAACTAAAAGAAAGATGACGGGCTCTCAAAGTGGAGCAACATAGATAAGAACGCCCACGTCCTGAAGAGACAGTCAGAAAGCGGCTTGAAAACGGTCTGTAAAACATACTTTTTACAAAATGTTGACCAAAAAAAACACCATTACATTTTATGTAGAACCACAAGGAAGTGTTTTAAATGTAGAAAAGGCCCCTTTAATGTGCCTTATAATCTGCTGCACTTTATGTATGACAATAGACACGTACAGACCCGTTAATCGACAGTGCGCTTTATAATCCTGTGCACCTATGGTCCAAAAAATACAGTACCCATTTTGGCCAATGGGAAAGTGTCTGGAGCTGTGTACAGAAGTTTTTTTTAGAATAGTGCAGGATGCAAAAGTTTCGATGAGGTAATGTAGCTGGTTTCTGCAATGCATTCCTAGCAGTCTTTCTTCTGCTCACCTTCCACATACCTGACATGCCAAGCGAACCTTGTCCTAGTACTATCACAGTGGCCCATAAAAGAAGGGTGGGTCGGCAAAAAAAAAAGGTGCGCCATACAAAGTGTGTTACCTATCTTCTGAAACCTGCAGAACGCTCGCTTAAAGGCCTACTGAAACCCACTACTACTGACCATGCAGTCTGATAGTTTATATATCAATGATGAAATGTTACCATTGCAACACAAGCCGATACGGCCGGCTTAGTTTACTAAATTGCAACTTTTAATTTCCCGCAAAGTTTCCTGTTGAAAACGTTGTGGAATGATGGCGTTTATGTTGACGCGTGCTTGTGACGTTATTGGTTGGAGCGGACATTTTATCCCAGCACCGCTCACGGCTAAAAGTCGTCCGATTTACTCGCATAATTTATACAGTATTCTGGAAATCTGTGTTGCTGAATCTTTTGCAATTTGTTCAATTAATAATTGAAACTATAAAGAAGAATGCTGTTGGTGGAAAGCGGTGGATTGCAGCTGCCTTTAGCAACCAAAACACATCCGGTGTTTCTTTGTTTGTTGTGAAGCTTTACTATCGAACAAAGCGGTCAAACGAACATGTTTCTCTGCCACATGTCAACCGGCAGGTTTCGGTGAGAAAATTGTGGAAATAAGTCGTCTCTTACCGGGGACATGAGCGGAGCTTGTGTCGTTCTTCCTGCAGCAGCTGTCAAATAGGCAGCTGTGACTTTCATAGCTCCTCTATGGCTTCCATCAGAGACACTGGCGGTCACCAAACCCCTCCGATTTTCAGGTATGACTTTATAATCTCACTAAAACACTAGTAATACAATAAGCAGATATGGGATTTTCCAGAATTATCCTAGTAAATGTGTCTAATAACATTTGAATCGCTCCCACTGCCGCCACCTTTTTCTTTTCTTTTTAGTGCTTCACTCTAACTTTCCTCATCCACGAATATTTCGTCCTCACTCAAATTAATGGGGAAATCGTCGCTTTCTCGGT
Organism: Nerophis ophidion; assembly: GCF_033978795.1. NCBI lineage: Eukaryota > Metazoa > Chordata > Actinopteri > Syngnathiformes > Syngnathidae > Nerophis > Nerophis ophidion. Next base: position 15,199,556 of record NC_084629.1, read on the forward strand.
CCGAATCGCTCTCGCTGCTGGGGGCTATGATTATAAACAATGTAAGGATGTGAGGAGCCCTATAACCCGTGACATCACGCGCACAACGTCTGCTACTTCCGGTACAGGCAAGGCATTTTTATTAGCGGCCAAAAGTTGCGAACTTTATCATCGATGTTCTCTACTAAATCCTTTCAGCAAAAATATGGCAATATCGTGAATGATCAAGTATGAAATATAGAATGGACCTGCTATCCCCGTTTAAATAAGAAAATCTCATTACAGTAGGCCTTTGAATCTCTAAAGCAGTGGTTCTTAACCTGGGTTCGATCGAACCCTAGCGGTTCGGTGAGTCGACCTCAGGGGTTCGGCCGAGGTCAAAACACACCCGACTCATCGTGTAAATACAAACTTCTGCCTGTTGGCAACAGCTGATTGATTTGCAGGTGTGCAATTTGTTGTGAGTTTATGCACTGTGTTGGTTTTGTTGTTAGAACAAGGTGATGTTCATGCACAGTTCATTTTGTCCACCAGTAAAAAATATGGTAACACTTTAGTACAGGGAACATATTCACCATTAATTAAATAAATGATAAATGGGTTGTACTTGTATAGCGCTTTTCTACCTTCAACGTACTCAAAGCGCTTTGACACTACTTCCACATTTACCCATTCACACACACATTCACACACTGATGGAGGGAGCTGCCATGCAAGGCGCCAACCAGCACACATCAGGAGCAAGGGTGAAGTGTCTTGCTCAGGACACAACGGACGTGACGAGGTTGGTACTAGGTGGGAATTGAACCAGGGACGCTCGGGTTGCGCACGGCCACTCTTCCACTGCGCCACGCCGTCCCTAATTAGTTGCTTATTAACATGCAAATTAGTAACATATTGGCTCTTATTAGTCATTAGATACTAATTAATGCCCTTCTTAACTGTCTATGCGACGTCAAGGCTTGGTTAGCCCAGAATTTTTTAATAATGAATGAGGGAAAAACGGAAATTTTAGTTTTTGGTCCGGCCCTCACTGAATAGGGACCATTGCAAAATTATGTGCGTCCCAAAGTCACCAGCCTTGGCGTCACTATAGAAAGCGATTTTAAACTAGACAAACAAGTCAATGGCGTTTTAAAATCGTGTTTTTATCACCTTCGTCTTTTAGTAAAGGTTAAACCGTTTTTAACTTTTAAACTTTTTGAACAAGTCGGGGATGCTTTTATTTCAAGTCGCCTGGACTACTGCAATGCACTTTATGCTGGCATTAGCCAAAAATCTCTCTGCCGGTTGCAGTTAGTCCAGAACGCGGCAGCACGACTTTTAACAGGGGCCAGGAAACGCCAGTATATAACCCCAATTCTTCAGAGTTTGCACTGGCTCCCTGTTCATTTTAGAATTGATTTTAAAACATTGCTGTTTGTTTTTAAATCTTTACATGGACTGGCACCTCAATATATCTCGGACCTCATCCAAATTTACATTCCTGCGTGCGCTCTGAGGTCCGAGAGCCAGCTCCAGCTCATGGTGCCCAAGACCAGACTTAAGACCAGGGGAGACAGGGCCTTCTCTGTGGTCGGCCCTAAGCTCTGGAACACTCTGCCCCTCCATGTTCAAACTGCTTCCACAGTGGAGTGTTTTAAGTCTCGTCTTAAGACCCACTTTTATTCTTTGGCTTTTAACACTACGTGAGTTGTGTGGTCCTCTGTTCATTGTTGTCCTCTGTGTTTTTTATACACTTTGATTTCTATTTTACTGTTTTAATTGATTTTACCATTTAAAACAGTTTTTAATCATATTTGTTTTTATATTGTTTTTATTGGTTTTATATTTATTTATTTTTTGTTTTTATTCAGTCATTGGTGGAGCATAATATATATATATATATATATACTTTTTTTTTTTATGTTATTTTTTTTTTTTTTACAATTCTTTTTAACATGGCTGTGCAGCACTTTGGAAACATTATTGTTGTTTAAATGTGCTATATAAATAAAGTGGATTGGATTGGATTGGATTATTCGGCATGGCCTTATTAGAACCATAACCCTCTAACCCTGACCCTAACACTAACCATAAAACTCTAAATTAAGTCTTTATTACTTAGAATATGTTCCCCTAGTGTCCAAATAACTCTAAATTAAGTATTTGTTACTTAGAATATGTTCCCCATAATAAAGTATTACCAAAAAAATACAACTTTGTCTTGAATTTGAAAAAAAAAACATTTTATTTTTCACTAAAGAAGGGTTCGGTGAATACGCATATGAAACTGGTGGGGTTCAGTACCTCCAACAAGGTTAAGAACCACTGCTCTAAAGTTAACATGAATAAAAATGAATAAATCTGTTGGGCATGGAAGAGAGATCCCAAATCTAGGCAGCATTGTAGTTCCTATGGAGAGACACTAGAAGCAAGAAAAGGGTACATTGACCAAATGCTTTTCATTGTTAAGCTGTCAACACAAACATAATATATTTAACAAAAAAAAAAAGCACCCCCGCAAGAAAATAGGTCCAGTTGTGTTCACACATGCTCGATTTAAAAACAAGCTCCTGTGCATATATGTTGTAATTTAACCTGGCTGTATTCAAGCAAATGTGGTTTATGGGGATATACAATTAACTGCATGTTATATTTCCAAGAAAATAGGGCCAAATGCGGAGCAAGCGGCGGAGGATGAGGAAGCACCGCGTCCGGCTGCTGGACAAAGACCCTGCGTCAAAACCCCGCAAAAGTGACGAGAGCACACAGGCGTTTCTCCCCCAACTTTTACAGCTGTTTTCAAAAACCACCCTCCCAAAAAAAGAAGTTACCACAACAAGCAGGTGTGTTTTTCCGGGTAAAAAGTTGCTAAGTTGTGCTGTCTGTGCGTGCCTACCTTAGTGTTAGCTCCAGGGAGAAACAGCGACACTCAGCAACCAGGAGACGGCCGCCTAGCCAACAAGTATGAAACTTGGATAATTGACGTTTAATTTAAACCAAACAGTGGACTTTTACTGTTTTCACCCTTTTTTTAAAAATAAATTGTAGACTAAGTATTCAAGCAATGCTGACTTGTTTCTCTGTCGCAGGTTTCAGTGCCTTCACCCTTCCACACTGCGTTTATTAGGAACAAGCTCGCAATGGTTGGCTTGAGTACATCCGGTAAGCACTTTCAATGTAAAACATTCAAGTGTACGTTCAAAATAAAAATGTTGTCAGAGTCCTACCTCCATTAGGACAGTGGTTCTCAACCTTTTTTCAGTGATGTACCCCCTGTGAACATTTTCTTAATTCAAGTACCCCCTAATCAGAGCATTTTTGGTTGGAAAAAAAGAGATAAAGAAGTAAAATACAGCACTATGTAATCAGTTTCTGATTTATTCAATTGTATAACAGTGCAAAATATTGCTAGTTTGTAGTGGTCTTTTTTTAACTATTTGGAAAAAAAGATATAAAAATAAGTAACAACTTGTTGAAAAATAAACACATGATTCACTTATAAATAAAGATTTCTACACATAGAAGTAATCATCAACTTAAAGTGCCCTCTTTAGGGATTGTAATAGAGATCCATCTGGATTCATGAACTTAATTTTAAACATTTCTTCACAAAAAAGAAATCTTTAACATCAATATTTATGGAACATGTCCACAAAAAAAATCTAGCTGTCAACACTGAATATTGCATTGTTGCATTTCTTTTCACAGTTTATGAACTCACATTCATATTTGTTTTAAGTATTATTCAATAAATATATTTATAAAATATTTTTGAATTGTTGCTAATTTTAGAATATTAAAAAAAAATCTCACGTACCCCTTGGCATACCTTCAAGTACCCCCAGAGGTACACGTACCCCCATTTGAGAACCACTGGTCTAGTCCATTTTGCTGCCTGATCCTGATTTTGTAGTCATTAGCACCAAAACTCTAACCATTTTAACGTAACTGCTCATTAGTTTTGTGGTTAGAATGTCCGCCCTGAGATTGGTAGGTTGTGAGTTCAAACCCAAGTCATACCATCCATCCATCTATTTTCTACCTCGTTTCTCGTTCGGCGTCGGGGGGGGGGTGTGTCGCTGGAGCCTATCTCTGCTGCATTCGGGCAGAAGGCGACATACACCCTGGACAAGTCGCCACCTCATCACAGGGCCAACACAGATAGACAGACAACATTGACACTCACATTCACACACTAGGTACAATTTAGTGTTGTTAATCAACCTATCCCCAGGTGCATTTTTTGGCGCTGGGAGGAAGCCGGAGTACCCGGGGGGAACCCACGTAGTCACAGGGAAATCATGCAAACTCCACACAGAAAGATCCCGAGCTCGGGATTGAACCCAGGACAACTCAGGACCTTCGTATTGTGAGGTACATGCACTAACCCCTGTCCCACCGTGCTGCCCCCAAGTCATACCAACGACTATAAACATTGGACCCATTCCCTCCCTGCTTGACACTTGCATCAAGGGTTGTAATTGGGGGTTAAATCACCAAAATAATTCCTGAGCAAGCCGACCGCTGCTGCTCACTGTTCCCCTCACCACCCAGGGGTGGAACAAGGGTATGGGTCAAATGCAGAGGGTAATTTCACCACACTTTGAGTGGTACTTGAACTTTTTTTTTTCTTTTTTTTTATGTTTGTAGAATTTTGCTTTCTTGTCTCCCCATCATACGTATTTATAAGATTGTATTGTTTAGAAAACCTCAAAGTATTACTTCTCTTTATTTACACACTGTCAACTTTGACCCAAAGCTGACATCATAAAATAAAATAAAAATATTTGTAGTTTAAGTACTGGGCAACCCAGGAAAACACAGATGTACCATTATATAATTAGTGGTTATGTACGGAATATAGTCCACAATGATGATACAATATACAATATTATAATGCTGCTTATTATGCTATTAAATGCACATTTTTTAATTCTGAATACAGTGTAGCACAACCTTAACTGTGGATTTCTGCATGATTGTAATTTAATAATACATTATTATTATTATTATTATTATTATTATTATCATTAGCACTGTATCAGTATCACAAAAGGTATTTTAAACTTTTATTTTGAAGGTACCAGTGATTTCCGGTTTGAGTTGCCTGTTGATTTGTGGGCTGTCCCACTAGTGACGTCACCACTGCCGGGACGGTACAGGACATCGCTGAGGAAAAGCGACACATTGTGGAGCATGGTGTCTATGGAGGATTTTCTGTGTGTGACAAAATTAAATGAATGTAAAGCAAAATAAAAAAAACTGTTTTAATATAAAATAATATGACCGATTTTTTTAAAAGTCAATTGATCAATTCAAGTGTTGTATATCATAATCTAAACTATTATATTGTTTCTTATATATATATATATATATATATATATATATATATATATATACACATACATACATACATACGTGTGTGTGTGTGTGTGTGTGCATATGAATATATATATATATATATATATATATATATATATATATATATATATATATATATATATAGCTGAGATAGGCGCCAGCGCCCCCCGCGACCCCTAAACGGAATAAGCGGTAGAAAATGGATGGATGGATATATATATATATGTGTGTGGGTGTGCGTGCGTGCGTGCGTGTGTGTGCATATGAATATATATATATATATATATATATATATATATATATATATATATATATGTGTGTGTGTATATGTACACATATATGTATATATATATATATGTGTGTGTGTGTGTATATATATTAAACATTTATTTCATGATCTTTTTGTCATTTGTTGAAAATATTAATCTCCAACAAATATTAATTTATTACTATATTTTATTTAAATTTGATATATTTCAATACTTTTCATATATTTTTGTTAAATGATTTAGTATTTATTTCATAAAAAATACATAATTATAAAAAAGTATGTTTATTTATCGCAATTATTAAGTTACATTATTTATTATTTAAATAGTCTTTTATATAATTATGCTGTTTGTCAAAGTCACCCGTCAAAAATAATAATAAGAATTAATATGTATTTGGCCTCCAATTTATTTAATAGTGGCACCAAATACCCTCCAAATATGTCACCACGGTGCCCATGACAACTTTTTGCAAGGTAAATTTGTAAGATTGTCACAAATTTGAAAAAAAAAAAAAAAAAAAAGTAGTTTGAGGCATATTTTCTACCAAAGTTGTACAACTTTTGGTATTACTGTCTACCATTATGATGAATATACTGGTGACCTAATTCTTTAGTGGATTACTGTGTGAATAGCAATAATGGGAAATGGTAGAAGTGGCGTTTTATTGGTTTGTAGGTTTGTTTGGGTTTGTTGGGGAAAAAAAAAAAAAAAAGTAGTTTGAGGCATATTTTCTTACCAAAGTTGTACAACTTTTTGTATCACTGTCTACCATTATGATGAATATACTGGTGACCTAATTCTTTAGTGGATTACTGTGTGAATAGCAATAATGGGAAATGGTAGAAGTGGTGTTTTATTGGTTTGTAGGTTTGTTTGGCTTTGTTGCAGGTTGTCACTCCCACCTCCATTTTCAATCACAAGAGGGCAGAGCATCCCTGAAGCTAAGCCGGGCCTCCATAGTCACTTATCAGCAGTGTGGGCTGCATGTCTCATGACTTTTGGAACTTCAGGGAGGAAGAAGGAAGGTGGTTAGCCATGTCTAAGTAGCCAAACCTTGGTGGACCTAATCACCTTTACGCTCATGAGCATGACATTCATGCCATTGCTAATTGGAAAGCAGTGACATAAGAAATACTAAGCAGAAGCACATGCTTATTCTTTGGGAATCAGTGTTTACTATTACATGCAGATTCTTCTAGCACAGCTGGTAAAAAAAAAAAAAAAAGTAGTGGTACACATGTTTGCATTGATAAAACACATTTTTGCAAAAGTCACCACAAGCTCTAAAATATCACTATCATTATTGTCAGCTTTTATGGTACAGATGTTGTAATATTATTTGAATCTCTGTACTGGTCCCCATGTGAAATTAATTGTGTAATATTTTTTAAATATCTACTGGTTATTATGTTAGCTGTACACTGTAAAAAAATAGCTGTAAAAAGTAAAGCAAGCAATTGTTAAATAGCAACGATAAGAAAACAGTAGATAACCTAAATTAGTATGATTATAATACATAGAAAACACATGACTTTACAGTGAAAATAATGAGAAATTGTACAATGCATTTGCAAATACCGTAATGTCACATACATGCAAATATTCCAAAATTGAATGTTATTAAGTCTAAAGTAAAGATTTTGCAGATTTTACAGCATGCCTCAACTGTTTTAGGGGTTTGCGTTAAAGCAATAGCCTTGTTAACTTTTGGCCAACATGTTTTCTTGTATTTTTGTGGCAAGAGGTTTCAGATATTGAGGGGTTATGTTTATGTTCTTGATTGCAAACTGCATCGAAATGAACCACGCTGTGTGTTTAATTGTGTTGAAACTGGTTGCAGGCAGCTATTTTACAGATACGGTGCATTTCAAGCTTATTTTTAATAGCTCACTTGAAAGAACATGTTGCGGAAGGCCATGTTGTGAGTTGTCCAGTGAAAGGTTGTACAAATACTTTCAAGTTAAAATCTTCATGTACCGCTCACATGTCTCGGAAACACAGGCATTTTGTAGATACTTGTATTGGTGAAAGGGCAGCTCTGTTACACGTGGTTAAGGCTCTTGACCCAAAGTGAGGAGGACCTGGGTTCGGTTGCCAGGTTAAGGGGTTTTCTGTGTGGAGTTTGAATGTTCTTGTGACTGCATGGGTTTTCTCTGTAAAAACTATTGCAATAACACATCATCAGTAGGGTGAAACTAACCTTTCTCACGACGGTCTAATTCCAGCTCACGTTCCCTATTCCTGGCAACCACAGTTGCTAGTAGTTTACCGTAAATTCTATAGTTTTTTTGTAAACAGGTTGACAATATATCATTTTGTTTCATAGTAATTTACCATAAGCAAAAACAGTTATCAACTGTAAAATTAACAAAGTCAACATCAACATAACGTAATATCATATAGATCATGACTGTATTTTTTGTGGTTAGGACAATCGTTTATTAATACAACATTACGTTTCAATCAAAATCCTTTTAGGTCAGTACGTTTTTATTGATCAAGTTATTTTGATATGTTGTACTGGATATTCATTGTTTTGTCATAGTACTACACTACATACTGTCATAAACTAAAAAAAAAAAAGATTATCATTTTCACTTTACTTTATAGAGATTAAAAAAATAAATAAAGTAAATCAAATAACTGATTAATTATTGAAATAAATGAATTTTGGTGGTTAATATGATATATTATTATTTTTAACATTTTTTTTATCTATTATCAAATGCAAATGTAATTTGTAATAAATAAATGTAAAAAATAATATAAATATGAAAATATCATGATTGTTCATTTGTTTACTTCAAATTTCTGTTTATCAAAAACAAATATAAATGCTCTTTTCAATTTTAAATTGTGCACAACAGAAATTTTACAAAATGTACAATACGCTTTTGAAGTCTTACAACATTTTTCAGTTAAAAATGCAGTCACGTGCAGCAAAAATAAACAGCCCCAAAAAATGTTTTTTATATCACACTTTCGTTGTCGGTCATTAAATTTGAGACTGAGTGTCGGAAATTCTGAATGTTTTCCAAGCCTGCTATACAGTGATGATATCTTTTTGTCATGGTGATAGTTTGACCCTGGGACAGGTTATTTCCATAAATTCCCATGGGAAAAGAGTCATATAATAGGATCCAATGGGTTTCAGAGGTTCCACTGAAGGTTGGCGTGAGAATTTTCCTGGTTATCTCTGCTGGCTGTCGCTTCATAAAAAAAAATGCAAAATCAATCTCCTCACACCTCCTTACGTTCACCCCAGGACGACGATATCTTCATTTATCAAGTCAGAGTTACACCGAACACAGCTCTCTCTCTCTCTCTCTCTCTCTCTCTCTCTCTCTCTCTCACGCCGTGATGTCTTGCATTTCCGTTTCCATCCTACCTCCCTAAAGCTCTCACCTGCTGGAGCTAGATGATGGCAGTGAGTGACTGCTGAGTAGGCTGCAGCTACAGTTACAGCATTCAAGGAGCGGGGGTTTATTTTGGCCCAGAGAATGGCACGCCTTTAAGCCCACCTGACTGAAGGTGATGAAATGGCTCTGACTTAGTGGTTTCTGTGCAATATGTTTTTGTTTAACAAACCCCGTTTCCATATGAGTTGGGAAATTGTGTTAGATGTAAATATAAACGAAATACAGTGATTTGCAGATCCTTTTCAACCCATATTCAGTTGAATGCACTACAAAGACAAGATATTTGATGTTCAAACTCATAAACTTTATTTTTTTTTTTGCAA